>NW_019733330.1:140054-145901 GCF_002891405.2 Cryptotermes secundus
GTATATCACAATTCCAAGAATTGGGGGGGGGGAGGAGGCAGCTGTAAATGTCTTCAATCTGCTTTTCTGGTAATAAATCGCCGATTCCTCTGCTGAAAATAACATGGAACACACATCATCAAAATTCAAATTCAATGGACAGAGTTCACCTTTTCTAAGACTAGTTATAAATATTATCACATGTTCGAGTTCTGGATTATTATAATGTCACAGTATAAATTATTAGTCCAAAGTCTCATACAACAAAACAACCAAGATCAGATTTATTTCCATTTGTAGTTTTGGTGCTTTCATATCCACACTAATAAGATAACAACCTGTTGTGTAGCAATAACAAGCCTGACTATTAGACAGAGTGAATGGCTAAAGGATTTCAGCCTAAGTCTGATTCACTTACCTTTTCGTAGATAGTTCTCCCGTTTTGGCTAGTTAAAGATGGTCTTAAGACAATGTAAGTCATTTTATGTCGTGTTAAAGGACATATACATAAAAAATGTGTGTAAAGAGCTTCTGGCAATTATGGCCTCATTAACAACTGTCTTATGCCCTTCAAACTTTTCTACATGGTACACTATAGAAAATATCCAGAATATTCTAATGTGAAAGATCATATTTGTATTCCACAACACTGCTCTAAACAACCAGTATTGGTCATACCAAACAGAAGCAAAATTAAATAGGTTTAACCCAATAGTAGCATCACAATTACAATGGTCTAGCAATGCATGAATAAAAGGAATGGATAAAACAAGGATACCCATGGCATTAGAACTATAATTTAAAGGAAAAAAGCCTATGGGACAACCCAGAAAAATACAGCTCAGGCAGGTATTGGAAGACACCACGAAGAGAGGAAAAAGTGGCATGAAACTGAAAACAGAGGATTGCGGAAACACAGAAGAATGGGAGACTTTATACGTGTCGGTCCATATAAAATGGAAAAAATGGTAGGAGAAGAAAAGTAGCACTTCTAACTTGTGTTTAGCAAGCATCCACTTCACATCATTCCCCAATTTATTTTCTTTGACACAAATTCGAAAATAACAGCTCAAAACACACCTTAATCTTCTTTCATCCCACTGCCTCCTGATTCACCATCATAACAACATACCTCAACTCAAAACTGATGATAAAATTTTGGAATAAGGAACATTATGCTCATTATTCTGGTATATCTGGTGTTATACAAGCTCAAAATATAAATTAAAGACCTTTTTTATACTCATTTCCCTTTACTAAATACCCAATGCAAAAAAAAAGCCCATTTGACAATTAAAGAGTACTAATGGCATATGGTACTGAAGTGAACGGAGAAGTTCATGGAGGTAGGCCTAGGCCCACTGGGGCTGTAGTGCCAGGGGGGAAAAAAAGGCATATGGTATGAAACTGAGAAACTGACCACATACCTGAAATATGCTTTACCGGAAAGTTGACTCTGACACTATCTGGTCCCTAACATCCATTGCAGCTTTCACTGCACCCAGTTCCTGTCTGTAGAATTCATCACTCCGCACAGGGATGTCTGTATCAAAATAAAGATGTTCTTTAATTAGAGAGTATATGAAAATCTCAAATTAAAAAAAAAAGTGTAAGTATCATGTAATAATGAACAAGAATAAGTTTTATGCTAGCACTCACAATATAATATAAATATTGTAGTATGTAGAGCCGTTTGTAGGCAACGATCGGAGACAGATTCCCAAAGCAACAGTCAATGCAGAAAAGTGAAGGTACTGCTGGAAATGGCATTTTCTATGGTGGTCTGTGCTGAGGGGTTATAAGGAGTGCAACTGGAGCAAGAATAGGCAGTTGGATAGGAGCCTCCATTCAGATAGGACTTCAGCCCAGAAGCAGAGGAATAGCCATTGTTGGAGCCATTACCAGGCAACTACTAGTAAAGACACTATGGGCTGGAAAACAATTAGTGTGTGTGTAACAGTAAACTGTAAAGTGTGGAGAACAGCGATGGCACTATAATTAAGTGTAATTATGAATTGTGTGCTAAGTGGTCAATAAATCCAGTACCAATCCAAAACTCTGCTGAGAGTCACTCATACACATGACAATAATTGTGTCAACTCAAAATAATGAAAGGGAAAAATAAATGGCAAAATAAATTACCATTAATTTATTACAGACTGGGTTATGTTTTTTTTTCCTTCTCCACAGCAACTCTGGGGCCCACTCAGCCTCCTATCCAATTCATAACGGGGTTCAATTTCCACGGGGGAAAACAGCTGGTGTGTGAGGCTATACCTCCACTCCCCAATCTTTATGGCATAGTGCTTGACTAATTAAGAATAGGAACCACTTGTTCTTGCCCATTTTTAAACACCTGTGGCTTTTGTTGGTTATTTTGTGGTGCTGTCAGTAGCTACATTACATAGTGTCAAATGGCAGGATGACACATGTTTGTGTGTAGATTTCTACACCCTGTTGTAAAAAAATTGATCTTCAATTTTGATACTTTTCAATTGAAAAGGTTTGTTACTGTCCCTATTCAGATGAAGCCAGTACTTGTTACCAGCTGTTCTCATTTTCAGGTTTACTCACAAAATGACATTTCAGCTCCTGAAGGCACAATCCTCATTTGCTGTTTTGGCTTCCCATTCCCCTTTTGCTGTCCGAGCTTGTCTGGTTGTTCATCCCACCTTGCATGAACCACATTCAGTGGTGAGTCATGGTGCTTCAGGCGGACAAATTCTTCTTGCTCTGTGTTGAGTGTCCGCCAGTCTGCCTGACTCTCTGCCTCCTCATGCAACCGAGCTGTTCCTTCTTGTTGGTGTAATTCAGCCATCTGCTCCAGCAGGTGCTCCACTTCTTGCTCCAGTTTCTTAATCCCTCTTTCAAGCTGCAATCCCTATTCCCATAAATGAATGTTAGTATTATGATTCTCTTAAGGTTAATGATGATGGTTGTGTCATTACATCATGATTATTTAGCTACTGTTTATTGACTGAGATATATGCGATACAGAAGACATTTCAGTAGTTGACTCTACTCACCTCTTCTGCTGAGTGGCTGTTGTTACACTAACAGTCAAGTTCTACTGTTTATATTTTAAAGATTTGTGACAACATCTGGGATAAGATCCAGTACCACCCAAATACAAAACTTCCATGCTAGACCACTGGGGAAGCTCCCATGGTTAGCATACAACAACAACAACAACAACAACAACAACAACAGCAGCAGCAGCAGCAGCAGCAGCAAAAATATGTGTTAGTATAATAGTAACCAGATCACCAGAAAAGGTGAGAAGTTCCAGAATGTCCTCTACAGAGCCTGCCCTTTATGAAAATTGGCATTATGAAATTTCACTCATATGAACTTCTGTAATGAAACATGTGCCACCAGCTTGGCTTGCTATCTGAATGAAAACTTTCTAATCCAAAATCCTTTCTGAATAAAAGAAATGTGCAAATTAAAATGGAAACAAACACATCACAATTTTCAGTTTGCCATATGTTCTGCTTTGGTGTGCATCTTGTTACAGATTTTGCTATTGTTTAAACAAATTTGTGGTTTATACCCTATTAATGATGATTAATACAGGGAGAAGTTCTGCAAAGTGATGGCAATAATAAAAATGCTCTAGAAGTCTATATGACATTGGAAATAAAGGGCAAAATAATAAAACTTAATGATGATGGTATGTTCTCCATCAACTGTAGTAAAGCAAGCATCTACTTGGCTGTCCACAGTGATATGAAAACATGACAATTGTACTGCTGAATTGGAAAACATTTTCACTGTCTGGATATATGACCAACCCAGCACCAAGTGCCCATAAGACTGAGGGAGATCCAGGTCAAGGCTATTAAGTTTGCAATGCTTACATACTTCTCTACAGGTACAATAATTGGTGATTTCTATTTCTTCTGGGCATTTCTTGGCCATTCAGAAACATAGCTCACAATTACAGAATTGCACTTATGGGAAACAATGATTCATGCTAAATAATCGTTTTGGAATTTTCTTCAGGAACATAGTAACTCTTCGTAAGGGTGGCAACTGCTTGTATATCAATAATACCTCAGACAAGTGACTAAGTCAAATGTAATCACGGTGTAATGTTACTATTATGCACTAAATCATCCACAAATAATAATTCATCCATTCATAAAATAGCCTGAAATCTGATGGTTTCAGAACCATCTGAACCTGAAGATGAATACTGCAGTGGAATCTCAATAAATGATATCCTTTCATTCACCAACGTGACATAAGCCTAAGCATCTATAACATCCAAACTTCACCTTGATATTGTTTTGTCCAGGCTGGAAATCATGCTGTGTCTCTGCCATTTCCTTGGCTAATTTCATGTCAACCTTCTGTAACAATTCATCCATCACAGCTAAACGAGTTGTAATGTCCACCTGTTTTGCATGATGTTCTGAAGCAGCTTCAGTCCGTAACTGAGAAAGTGAAAATTATGGTTTTCTGTTATAATGTGTGCAGTACATAAGTGCAATTCAAGTGTTTTACTCAAAACCCAAGATGTGATGACCAATGGCAGGCTATTGTGAACACAGTAATGAAGGTAATGAAGCTAGAGAAGGTAGAGAAATTCATGATTGGTTAACTGACAATTTGTTTCTCAGAAGAATGCTACATCATTGAGTTAATTATCAAATACATGATATGAAAAAGGAATTACAACCAAATCTCTTTAGGCTTCACTGGGAACCAAGAATTCTTACAGCTATACACAGGAAACAGAAACATGTTGTGAAATATGTTGGATTTGAGGTTCATACAAAAGTGGCTATTAAGAGTTCTGTCCTCTGGGATATAGTGCTATGCTCTGCTTGCTGCCTGCTTCATGTTAGTTTTCTGCTTTTCTTATTCTTTGATCCTGAACAAGGTGGTGATATGTTTCTCTCGAATATCAGTTTACTTCCACCAGACTAAACAGCATTACACCCCAAGGACAGAACTTGTCATGTAGTGAAACAGATTCTGAAGAAGAAAAGCAGACCGAAATAACAGGATTCTGTAATCGTGGTTATGAAATATGAGATTCTATAACAGGAAATTTCTTGATTCAGCAGAATAACTATCAAATGTTCAGAGAAAACTGTGTACCATGGAAGCTCAGGATACAAGTGATGTACAGTATTTTGTTTACATAATGAACTTGCTTAGGCAGAATTACAACCCACCTTCCTGAGCTCACTTGCCAGCTGTTCTTGCTGTTGTCGCAACGCATGATGCTCCACAGAAGGTGGCAGCACAGCACTATATGTACTCTCTAGCTTCTGTTCCAGATCGTGTTGATGAGACAGCAATTCCAGATAGTGCCGCTGAATCTCTTCCTTTGCTGCAGCTATTTCTGTCTTCTCTTGTGCCCTCTGCAATCAATACCGTCTCCTAAGTACCTATTCCTTGTAAAAGTTACGTTTAAACAACTAAAAATGTAATAGTCATATGTCGTGTATATCTTTAAATATAAAGAAATTACCATACACAGCAAGAGTGAGTGCAGTGAAGTTTTATTACAAAGTATATCTGAAGTTCTTGTATCCTTTACGCTTTACACTGAAACTCCTACTAAATGATAGATGAAAAGGAAGACAAAGAAGAAAGTAGTCACTGTCATGCATGAATTATATATCATTATATCTTCATTGTTTTCAAAACACAGATATTTTCACCTGTCTCAAACTGTTAAGAATATGGCAGTACTGTCCTTCATCACCTGTTCTTGACAAAATACATTCCAAGTTTCTAAATTTCCAAATATACCAAGCAGGATCTTCTACAGAGATTTACTTCGCTTGGAGTCCAAATTCCACCCACACAACACTATAATAAACATGTTACTTTCGCCCACCCCCCCACTGT
>NW_019733330.1:145911-154606 GCF_002891405.2 Cryptotermes secundus
TCGCCCCCACCCCCACCACCATCACCATTAATTTCCATGCTTCCTGGTCCCTCTGTCATACCTTCCGTTCAATGTCATCAAGCAGCTGATTGAGAGCCACATGTCTCTGTCGTACATTCTGCCTCATCAGTCTATCCCTGGTAGCATTCAACAGCTCCAGTTCACGGGCCCTCAAAGTCTGTCGGACAGCCTGTACTTTCTGCTGCTGTTCAGCCAATCGCTCTTTTTCTTTACGAAGTGTCTCCTGGTATACTTGCTCAAGTTCTGGGGAACAAAACGAAGATCAAAACAATTTGTGCTTAGAGATTTTAGGTTATCACATAAACAAAAAACAAACTCTGTGGCTTGAGTCCGCAAGCGAACTATACCGACTGAGTGACCGCCACTTGTCGGAGAAGTTGGTGCCAACTTTAGCAGATGGAGCATGTCACATGGTCAGTGCAATGAATCCCCACGGCTGTTAATTTCGGTTTCCTAGACCAGAGCTGCTATTCCCTTGGTAGTGCTGGGAATCGAATCTGGGACCTCTGGATCTGTAGCCAGGAACTCTGACCACTAGACCACAGAGGCTGTCTGTTTAGGTTATCACAGCAGTAAATATTAAGATTCTAGTCTTCTGGGAAGATAGTAATATTAATATTGTACTTTCATTACTGCAAGAAAAGATGCCTAAATACATGATACATTGTCATTATTAGGAAATTAAGGCACAATGATTCATTCTTGGATTATCAGTGATGGTGTTCAAAGTGCTTAAGTTCTAGGCCATCAAGTGGAAGGATCATTATGGATTATGAATTAGGAAAGATGTGAAATGGAGCGGCTACCACCTGTTTTCGGGTACTTCCCCAACGTTTTCCTGGAGAGACCATAGATCATCTCAATGATGACAACTAGCCTCTGTGTCAAGGATAAAACAGATGGCTTTCCAAATATGAAAAAGAAACGGTGACATGTTACAATGATGTTTGGTGAGGGTGAGAAACCTGATTGGTTAGCAAAATGGTAGTGCAGAAGACTGGCATTCAACGAGTACTAGTCTGGAAGTACCAGAGAAATTTTAATAGAAAGTTCCTGCTTGTCATAAGAAATAACCACAGCAGTAAAGGTTTTTAATGTATGCTTCAGGTAGTAATGAGTGTTTGCCATTTAAAGTTTGTGACCTATAACTAGATAATATGGTCTTTAAATGTGCCAAATATGAACTTTTACTACAATAAATACTTATACTTCTGCTGCATGAAAAGTTTTCTTCATGCGTATCTAATATTATCAATGTAGAAAGTCAAAGCCACACCATGGCTTGAAATTTTGTCCACAACGCTTTTGCCTTCTCTGTCCAAATTTTTCAAAAACATAAGATGACACTACCATTTCTAAGGATATGAGGAAGTAAGAGCTTACGAACATGTTATTTATTTATTCCTAATTTATTTAATCATACTTCCAACAGCTTGGATTATACAGTGTCCTATTAAAATTGCATATGGGATAAAAATATTTTTCAAATATTGTAACGAATGAATCTAGTTATGTAGGTGTGTAAATGATGATGGTAATTATCACAGCAGGACTTAAAGTTATAGAAACAGAACGAAGAAAACCCTAGTACAGTCAACTCTCAATTATCCAGGGGCAGATTAACCGGTTTGCGGCTTAACCGGGGCTACTGAGGCTTTTTTGAGGCTTATATGTTGTTTAATATTCATTCACTTTTGTTTCACATGGCGAGTTGTAACACTATTTTCGCACTAGTGTGAACCAAGCTCTGCATTTTTTGGTCCTGTTATGCTAACACAATGTTCTAGGGTAGGGGTGAAAGAATGCAAGGATTTGTGGAAAGTTTCAAGGACAGATACATCGCCCCAGTTAGTATCTTTGTATCGATCTTCAAGTGCGTTAGCAAAATGTGTAAAAGGAAGCGTGTTGTGTTAAGTATTCAACAGAAAAAGGAAAATGCCGCGAAAAAGTAAACAACAATATTACATTTTTTTAAGTGTTAAGTGTGAATATTCGTAAAAAGTGTTGGATGTTGTTGAAGACTGTGATTGAAATAACTAATTCATACTTCAGTGTAATGTAAAAAAAAGTATTAAATAGGCCATGAGATGACATAAAAATGAGGTTGAATAAACTGAAATATAGGTAGGCCTATAGTATTATGAAGGTACAGTATTACAGTACTACTTTTGATAAAATTTGTCTTAACCGGGTTTTTGATTAATCGTGATTTCCATCCCCACGATTATCCCGGATAATCGAGAGTTGACTGTACTCTATTAATACTGTGAACTGCATGTAAGGAAAGTGCAGAAACTTATATTTAATGTGTGGAGCCCCCCCCTTCTTTAGTATTATATTTCTCACATCCTGCATATCTCATTTCATGATCTAAGTGAATTCTTTAACTGACCTTTCAGGCGTTCTTCTTGTATTTCAGTGTGTATTGCTTCACGCATCCTTTTCTCCTGTTCAGCTTTTTGCTTCATTGCTGTCTGGTATTCCTTCAAAATATTTTGCTCCTCTTTATGAAGCTGATCCATTTGCTGAGCCTGAAAGAAAATAATAATTATATAAGTCACTCCATACATTCGAACTATCATAATTTGATTCGCCTAGCCTCAACTAACGTCACTTGAAGAGCATTTTCAGAACCATGTTTTGTACTCAGAATCCCACAAAAATGTGACACAACCGATCTATCTGTACACATACAGTTGCAATCTGACCCTTGCCAGTTAAACGTTCTGTGACAAGTGATTATAAAATAGTTAAAGTCATCAGTCTAATAATGTTCTGAATAAAAATCATATTCGGTTCAAACTCTGTATTAATGTCAAAAATTGTCCTGGATAGCAAGCAACTGAAAATTAATAAACCATAAGAACAGTAGAGCCACATAACAAAAACTGAGTTGATTCAGTCCCTTTTCATAGTACTGCTAGGCTCTAAAACAAGCATATATAAAAAAAGAATACTGTTACAGCTAAAAAATTAAAATGGAAGTAACATTATGTAATTAAAAAATATGGGATAAAAATCATAACAAAATTTAATGACATTAACAAGAAACTGGATTGCTAATTTAATAAATAAATAGATGGACTGCTCTGCTGGTTTTGATCTTCTAAGATACTTTTTTCTTTTGAGAGTTGAAGAAAACTGGGAGCAGAGACCTTTAGTAATTTGTAAATTTCACACTCACTTTATACTCACCTTGTAATCAATTATAAACTTTGGGTACTGATTAAACACTGGATATGAATTCTTCTCAAGAGGTTTGAATGCTGAGAGGTACTGTCTTGGATGAACTTCCTTCCTGGTCTTATTGCATAACATGTATGTCTTTGATATAAACCGCTTCATGTCTACTGGATTCTGATTGTGAAAGAAATACTGCAACAGAATGGCCAATGAATCTTACGCACTTCTGTATTTAAACGGTTCATAATATATAGAAAAGAAGTAAATGGCTGTGCCATAGCTCAAGAGGTTAGTCGCTGGCTTCTCACCGTGGCGGCCCGGGTTCGATCCCAGGTCTGGTCAAGTGGGATTTGTGGTGGAGAAAGTGGTGCTGGGGCAGGTTTTCTCTGAGTACTTCAGTTTCCCCTGCCAATCTTCATTCCACCAATTGCTCCACAATCACGCTCACCTATCATCTGGGGCTGATACAATAGGCCAGAAGTGGCCGCAGTACAAGAGACTTAGTCCCACCCCACTAAAAGAAGAGAGAGAAAAAAAGTAAATATAATTCCTGAATAATCCCTTTTATTCTTGTGAAAGCGTATCTGATATAAAACTGACTTTCCTCATACCATAAAATTAAAAAGTAGTTAAATCAATTGAAAATAAATCTCAAGCACTACTGTGATGTTAAACAATGTAAATAACACTGGACCACAGAAGATTGGCCACCATGCCCAAACAGTCTGATAAGGAGTGTAGTAAAAGGCACAATATCCACTTAAACAAAACAGTTGGAAAACTTATGATCTTCTGGGATATGATGCTTTGCAGTTCTGAAGACAGGTACTGAACTACAAAATGTCACATCCTGTTATCTTAATAATCATCAGTGACAATCTTTAATTTCACAAAGATATTGTCACATGTTGGGTAGGTCACACGACAAATAACTTTACGCTGTATTGGATATAGCAAATTTATTGCACATTTGCTATTACACAATTTAAAATCTCACAATTACTGCCATCGGCAGTATCACGAATACTTCTCCTGCCATGCACTCGATACAACCTGGCTCGGCGACTGCTAGATTGAAACCGACAGGATACTCTCTGTCTAGTAACTCACTCACTTGTAACTGGCTCAATCCTCACTACTGATTGTGTTCGCTGCTCCTTATTTAGCCTCGGCATGGAAAACATGGAAAACAGTTACGTGATAGGTACCGCTGTTGCGTGATGCTGCGTTTACAGGTTGCCTATCAACACTGTCAAGAGTTGTTTACTGCTATGTAGTAACCACGGTATTCCTTGTTACGTCACCGCGGCAATGGTTGTCTGACACAGTTGCTCCTCTGTTACATCACTGCGGGGGAGGGGGTGTTTACCTACCGTTGTGCACTGATGGAAGGAGTGGGCGTATGTGATGTCACTTGTGAGACCACAGAGTTCATGTGACCCCTACTTCCCATTGCGCCATCCATGTCACAATATTGTTATTTAATTTACACTGTGCATTTTGAAACAAGGGAATAATTTACTATGTACAAACAATTAATAACTACAATTAAAATTAAGCACTTTTAAGTCTTGGTCCTTAAACTGGGAAGAAATTGTTCACAGAACTCTCCACATGAATTAAAATGCCCATTTATGCCTTTGTGACCTGGAAATTAGTAAGACATTCTGTCACTTAAAATCAGAATAAAACTGGTGAGATAATTTTAGTTATTATAGGTATTCCACAATTTTAATGAATAACCCAGAGGATCTTTATTCAGTCTAAAAAATCTAGTTATGAAAGTCTGCACGGTTTGATATACTTGTACTTTAGAGTACATATGACATGAACTATTAATGATCAGCAGTGCATGGTAGAGCTCACCTCAAAATCATCATGTACCCGACAGGACATGATTGTTCTACGATATATAATGTTATATGCCACAACAGCCATTAACAGAAAGGATGGTTCATTGGATAAGACATGGTCCCACAGACACAACCAATCTGACCTACACAGCACCTGGAACAGTGTATCAGATGTCATCAACTTTTTGCAAGCACCTGTACATAAAAACAGTATTATTTTGTGGGATGTGATGCTGTATAGTCTGGTAAGAGTTTATGAATGTGCTGCAGGAATATCGGGGCATGCGGCACTATGCTACAAGCTGGAAGGCAGTGGGTTCAAGTCCTGACAAGGTGGATTTTTTCAATTTGCCTAACCCTTCCAGCCGCATTTTGATCCTGGGGGTCGACTCAGCCTCTAACAGAAATGAGTACCAGGAATCTTCCTGGGGGGTTAAGGGTGGCTGATGAGTAAGGCTGACAACCTTACCACCATCTGTGAGCCGAATGTCTAGAGAAAATATGGGAGCCTCAACATTTCACAACGCTATGGGTCTTCATTGCCTCTTTCAGGGATAGCTTTACCTTACCTTCTTTTTATAGTGCAGGAATATCACAGATTTCTACATGGTATCACATCCAAGTGGATACTATTCTTCATAGTTACTGCTGAAAAAACCTCAAACCCAAATTACACTACTGTGTAACAATGGGAAAAACATCAAAATTGAAGAAGATGCTTTGGAAGATATCTTAAAAGACTGTCGTGTCCTGTCCACATCAAGCAAATTAGGCCTGATATTTGAAAGAATGGACACTGTTTAAGATTTGAGGTTCTCACAGCACTGTCTGCGAAAATTACTGTCTGACGAACCTCCTGCCTCCAACTTCAGGGTAGAATATCACTCTATTTTTGAAACTGGTCCCACTTCAGATCAATAGGACACGACAAAAAAGTTACTCCATTGGTTCCCAGCACACCTACACACCTACTCTCTAACCATGGATCACGATCCCTGGTCTGAGAATAGGTCATCGAGATCCCAACCGAGTAGATTTTAAGTGTAGTGGTTTTAATAAACACAGATAATAGAAAAAAGCAACAATAAAAAAAAGAATAAACGGCCAAAACATGTAGTAAAGTGTAAAAGTATAAATTTATTCAATTTATACATGAATTGTGTTGACAGGACTTATAATAAATAAAAGGTAAAGCTATCCCCAACAGGCCTTGTAGGCCCACAAGGTTGTGAAATGCCAATGCTCCAACATTTTCTAGACAATCAGCTCACAGATGGAAGTGAGATTGTGAGCCTTATACGCCACCCACCCTCTACCCCAAGGATGCTCACTTCTATTAGAGGCTGAGTCAACCGCAGAGCCATAGTGTGGCTGGAAGCATTAGGTCAATTGAAAAATCCAATTACCTCCTTGGGAATGGAACCCGCGACATTCCAGCTTGTGTAACAAGTCTCAGATTTTTAAAATTATTTTATTAGGTATATCTGTAATGCATTTGAATTAAGTTAATTACAAGTATATAAGATAGGGCTCAGTTTTTGTTTCATAAATTGAAGGTTCAGTCAATTAAATTTCATAAAACACAACTTTTTACCATTAAATAAGCAGTTGATAAGGAATGAAAAATGTTCTCATTAAATTGTATTAAATTTAAATTTAAAGGAATGTAAACATCACTATATATCCACACACTTGGTGATGGGTCATTACTTATCAGAAATTTAATAACCATACTGTATGATTTCAGGTTACATACCTCTGAAAATGCCACCTCAAGCAGAGTCCATGCATACAGATCTGTTTTAACCCTGGCTCCATAGTAAAATTCCAGAAGTTCTGAATCGTGTTCAGCAAGAACATTCTCAATCATCGACAACACATTTATCGGTGGAAAAGGGAAGTACTCAAACCAATACTGACACCAGTTCACTGAAGTGAGAAACCAGGAATAAATGAAATGAAATATGTTCTCATCAAATGGCCACTGAAGCCCATTATTTTTAATTTTTAAGCATGTTCACAACCTTGCAGAGTGCCTATTAAGTCTGCTCAGTCAATTTGCACATATGGAATAAGTGAAGAATCATAGGATGAATTTTCATGAAATATGACATTGCAGAATTTTATGAAAAATTCTCCATTTCAATTCTCATTTCATTTGGAGATGTTTAATGACATTACATTAATTTCAGCATGCATTTTGTTAAATATTTATCAGACAAAAATATTTCAAGCAAAAAGGTGCATGCAAAAATGACACACTTTACATCCAATATACTTTCTCTGCTAGTCTTACAGTTCTCAGGCTACTTAAATAAAAGTCACATTATGAGCACATAGTTTTAATTTTCATATTCATCAGTCACTGCTGGAGGGCGCCTCTGTTAGACTGTATGAAAATAAGATCTGTTTCATTCTTTTGATGCAATGTTCTATTGTAATACAAATATGAAGCATATATTAAAACAATTTATATACATTTAGTTTTTGTTCAGTGTATGTAATAACAATAAATAATAATGAAAAGATACATAATTTTGGACAGTCACACAACAAATAATCAAAGAGAAACAAAATAGACATTACTGTGTCAACATTTGTTTTTATTTGTTGCTGGTGGTATTGCTACATGTTTCGACCCTTTTACCTGGGTCATCATCTGGCATACATGAATACTATTTAGCTTCTGAATTGCAATTGAGAATTGTATAGTGAAGAGACTATGTGAATTTAATATTGGCTTTATAAGGAAGAGTTCACCATAATCTTTAACTATTTCAATTGTAATTCCTACTGCCAAATACGACTGTTGAGCGTGCACTGTATACTTTTGCAGTCTTCTAAATGTACTTACACTCCAGGATAATCTATCCTTTATTTCCATCACTGGCAAAATCTCAGTGTCCCTGGCTGTTAAATACCAGTGAGAATTGAGAGTCACCAGCATGGACCACACCACAAAGTCTCTAATCACTAATTAAGGAAACAGCGATGGAGAAACACCACTTGGACATCATATGAGGTGCCTTTACAAATTTAACCTTATCAGTACTATGACCACACATACCAAAATGTATGTCTATGTGAACAGGCTGGACTGGCAACAAGTCTGACCTGCATTCAGTAGGAACCATTTCCTTCAAATTGTTTTCACTTTATGACATATACACTTCATTTAACTACATATAATCTTATATTTTATATACCATTGTATATGATAGAATAGATGATGAAAGAGTAATGAAGGCTGTGGTCCAATTATGTGCAATTATAATACTTACATATGATTGTGGTAACAGCTTCAAAACACACAAATGGATCATTCTGGAAAACTTTCACAAAGGGAAACACAAATAGAGGCAGGAATTTCACCTCAGAGAATAGTGAGGACCAATGAGCCAAACAGGATAACAATCTGAAACAGAAAGTTATACTGTATAACAAGCGGCCTCCGTAGTCTAGGGGTAACGTTCCCACCTCATGACTCAAGGTACATGGGTTCAAAAACCCGGCGGAGGTCGTGGAATTTTTAAGGGCGGAAAAATTCAGGGAACAAGTCCTCCGGGAGGGACTTTAAGCCGTGTGTCCCGTGTCGTAGATTTACGGCACGTAAAAGAACCTCATGTCTCTAAGAGACC
>NW_019733330.1:154612-173342 GCF_002891405.2 Cryptotermes secundus
TAAATTAGGCCCAACATTTCCCACCCAAGGTAGTTTCCAATGCCTCCGGTAGATGGGGAAGTATTAGGTACCACTGCCAGAGGAGGGACGACCTCTCTGACAGAAAGGGACTAGGAACCCCTGCCAGAAAAGGGACGACCTCGCTGACAGAAAGGGACTAACTATTAGATACCACTGCCAGTAAGAGGTTGGAACCTCGCTGGCAGAAAGGGACTGATAGTAAGCACCAGTACCGGTAGGGTATGGAGACAGTAGAAATTAAAGGGGGACGCACAATGGACCAGTNAGTCGCGGTGCATGGGGAAACCCACCCCCTCAATACTGAATCACTGAATACTGTAAAACAACAACAAATATATAGAAATTAATACACTCTGACAAGTATTAAACTCTCTCTGTGCCTGGAACATAAATGCATAATACAAATCCACTGTTACAGTAAAATGAGAAACTGTCAGTATCTGTGGCCAGAAATTTTTTGATTTCATCATCATAAACAAAATTGGATATCAGCAGTGACTAGACTATGGTCTGGATAGCCAGGTAACTGGGGTTCAACTCCTGCTGGGAAAGACATTTCTTTCCTCTCCACAGCATCCAGACTGCCTCACCTCTGGGGCTGAGCTGGCATCCTATTCATTGGGTACAGGGGCCTCTTTCCCTAGGGATAAAGCAGCCAGTGGGTGAAGCTGACCATTCACCTCCATCTAGTATCATGGTTATACCTCCATTCATCCATACTTCTTCACGGTATGGTGCTTAATTAAGTTCAGGGATAAGTTTACTTTGCCTCTTACCTAAGTAAGTACGATAATAATGCTCCATACATTTTGCCATGAGACCAAAAAATTGGACAACTAAATCAAGAGCTGCTAATATTACACAAATGCTAAATAAATAATGAGCTATTCTGAGACATACAGAAATATTGGATCCACCTACTTAATCCACAATATTTTCTCCTATAATCTTTTCAAAGCATAAATAATTTAAAAACTGAAATACACAATGGAAAGTTACCTTCTCAGATTCTTCAAGACACTTCTGTTTTCTAATGGGTACTGTTCTTCAAGATGCAGGTATGCTGGATGGACTTCTCGTTTGACAAGATTCATATATGCTGCCTTGTTACAAGGTGTTTGTAAGATAGTTCTCCAAATGAGAGGTCGGTAAGAGTCCGGGTATTCCCCAAATTCCTTTAGGATAGGCCGTAAGCGACTCAAATCCAGAGTTTCTTTAATCTACACAGAAATTATGCAAAGTTATTAATTTCGAACAAGTCACAATCAAACCCTATGAGGTATTAAAAATTATGAATGTTAGCCTCTTGACCAAAACAAATTTCTTAAAATTCTAGTCTCATCAATAACTTTTCAGTACATGTGCAACTATGTCAGGAATTGCCTACCTTGCTTATAGAAACTTAGCTTACAGAATTTAAATGCCTTTAATTACAGTCTCACTAAAATGTAGGTCACAATTCATGCCGTTCTTCAATTTATTATCTCTGTGAAACACTTAGTTCATTCCTATTAGCATTATATGGACATGTTTTAAGACTAAAGTCTTTCACTTAGTACTGATTTCTGAATTAGTATCCAAATGTAATGTGAAATATGTAATTGCATCATCATAAACACCGTATTATTGATATGATTGAGTGAGGAGGGTTCTGTAGTGAAAAATTTGAATAGAACCAATACACAAAGTTAAAATACTTTTTAAAACTGAACTTGACAACTCAGCATGAGCATATAAAACCCTGGAAAAGTCTATACTACTCTACTGTGTTTTTCTTCTCTATCCAAGCCGTTTTTTACTAGAGCTGCACATAATTAAAATTTTAAAACAGCTCACAAATATCTAATTCCATCCAGACAGTTCATAACAGACCACTGAAGAATGACTGTATAGTAAGAAGAAAATTTATGAGTGTAGCAAACATCAAAACATTGTCCAAAAAATTTCTGCTGATATAATGTGCTGAAGATTTCTCAGCGGTTAAAACTTGGAGGGGGAGGGTGTACTGCTTACTTAGTCTGGAATGAGAAAATTCTAGTAGACAGAAGTAGGAGAGAGAGAGAGAGAGAGGGGGGGAGAGTGCACGCATGGGCATGTGTGTGTGTGGGCGTGTTAATGGAACCTTTATGTTTACTAGCCATAAATAACTTTGGAAGCAAAACTGTATGTACAGCTGGTGCATAGGTCAATAGAAATTGATGGCAGCTACTTAGGGATCACTCAATATGATAACTGTGCTAAAACAATAAGCCACTGTTTCACGCGATGAGTTTCCATATATGTAACTTAAGAAACTCATGGGTACAATGATTCCTGTTACTATAATGATGTCCTCATTATAAGCCTGTACATTCTGACGTAAGCAATTAACTTTCTTAGATTTGTGTAAATTGTGCTAACCAATGGTAGAAAGAATTCAGAAAATTTTACCATTCATAACCCCTGAAACTTACAGAAATTAAATAAGATCTAAAAGTTTGTGATGATGGTAAATTGTTACAATTAATATGTTGCTGGACATTATCCATCATCTTGTCTGTTCTAAAAAAACCGTCTAGTTTCTATTAAAAAACACAACGTTTCGGGAACTGGAATCTGTCCCCGTCTTCAGGTAAAACCTACTCAGGGGCTAGCTCTGTCTATTGGACCCAACTGAGTAGGTTTTACCTGAAGACAGGGATAGATTCCAGTTCCCGAAACGTTGTGTTTTTAATAGAAACTAGACGGTTTTTTTAGAACAGACAAGATGATGGATAATGTCCAGCAACATATTAATTGTTACAGAAATTAGTTGAATTCACATACTGCTGAAGAATAGTTACACTGATGCAGAAGAACAGAGAATGGTTAAACAAAGTAGCAAAAGACATGAATACACAAACCTGTTCATGAACTTTGAGGAGGTTTTGTTTGAAAGAGTCTCTGACTCTATGGGGAGTAGCCATTTTCTTCTCTGGCTCCACATCAACCTGTTCGACAGAACGAGCTTCTTCTGTCAACATGGGTTCTCCAGAAGACTGTGCCTCTAACAGTTGAGAGCTTCGATACATATTTACCTCACCAGATTGCAGAATGCATGCAACGTACTTCCCATTGCAACTAACTGTAAACTTGCCTGTGAATTAAAGAAGAAGAACCATAAGATGAACTTAACCTTCAAGAGAAATTAAAAATTCATTTAAACGTTTCTCTAGGGAACATAAAGAAGGATAATATGGCTAAGACAATATTTTAATATTGCATAATTTTATGTATAGTGATGTAAGACTGTTTTTTTTATATAAATTTAACACATGTTTTTTTTATCTATTTTAATGATTATAAACTGTACATATATATTTATATTTGTATTGTACTATATTAATTATGTGACTGGTTCTATATCTATGTATATGGATTTATGGAATATACAATAAATGAATGAATGAATGAATGAACATATGGCACATGTGAGAGAACAACAAACACATATAATCTCTCACCGAAGTATGCATAAATTTAACAGTACTGTACTTTAAGAAGCAATTTTAATCTATTACAATGATAAACTTTTAACCTAATTGTTTTGGGGTTGACATACATAATGTGAAAAGCTATGAAAAACCAGTCAGGGCAGCCTGTCAATAAGCTAAAATTTTAATTCAAGACCTTATGAATATGAAGCTGGAGGGCTCACCTCTTAACTGTGCACTGTCAAACATATTAAGGAATATTGTGACATGTTGCGCAATGGAGGACAACCCCCCCCCCCCAGCAGTGACGTGGCGGGTGAGTCAGCGCTCCGTCACCCCCCTCCGCGTGGTGATGTAGCCCCCACCCGCACTGTGACGTGGCACAGCTTCCCGCTGTGACGCGGCACTGCAACGCAATGCCGCTCTTGACATGGGCAACAGGCAACAGCGAATGGAATAAAAGCCGGCTGAGCAGCAAGTGAGAGTCACTGTGTGATCAACAGTTCTCAAGGCATCAGTTACGAGTTAAAGAGTATCAGCAGCCGATGACAGTTCTCCAGTCAGCAGTGAACGAGTAAAAGTGTGATAATCAGTGACAGTTGTGATAACTGAGAATTAATTGGGAGTGTGTAACACAGTGACACTTGTATAGCTCCCGTACTGTGAAACGTGTAGACTACTGAGGACAGAGTGAATTGAATATTGCGAATAGGGTTATAAAGTGTGAAACTCCGCAACTTTGTTATAAATAATTGTAGCCGACATTTGTAGGTTGTTAAATAAACCAATTAACAATCCGAACAGCGTCTTCAGTAACAAAACACGTTACACTGGTGTCAGAAGTGGGATTGGACTTACACACATGACCAACAAGATTCAAACTCGAAACATGTTACAATATATTTAAAAAACTGTAACTGTTAGAGCATACAAGCATAGGCTATTTATCATTTATTCCTTCTGTCCTGTGTGTAATATCAGTAGTTCAAGTCACTAGTTAAATGAAAAGAAACTGCAGTCAAGCTGAAACATTTATTATCTGAATGTGGCACTTATGCAGTAGTGAATTTCGCATGCCTTCCTTAAAGTTATAGTCTTCAATACTCAATCAAATGACTTTTAGTATATTTAATTCAATCACATAAGTTACATTTTTCTAATTTATTACTGGAAGTTTATGGTCCCCTGGGATGTGATGCCATGTAGTTTTGTAAATAGGTACCAACATTTCAAAGCAAGCTGACTCCATGATCCATTGGCCCTAAAGACTGAGGTAGCAGATTTGTTTTAAATGTTGGTACCTATTACTAACACACACAGTGTTATTTCCCAGAAGACTGTAATCTTCACCACTGTGAGAACCTCATACCTCACAATTTATTAGTTGTTCACGCGAATGCTAAAAATCTGCTACAGATCAGTCCAAGGCAACATTAATGTCATTTTTTATTTTGTATGCTATCAAAAGAACAGAATTGAGGAAATAGAGTACTTACTAATATTTTTCTGAGGCTCAAACACATTCTTTAGAAATAAGGATGATTCAACATCCAGGAAATAAAGCGTACAATGTGAAGACAGCAATCCCAGTATCTGGAATACATGAAATGATTTTATTAGAAGTACACAGTGAGGATACATACACATGGCATAGAAATACAAGGTAGCCAAAATCTGATCATAATTTGTCTGCATCAATATTAGCAACATAAAAGAAGTGGCCATAAATTAAAATGATTTCTGAAGATGTTTGTGCAGTACACTGCTACATTTCAAATGCCTTAAAGAGAATTTAATGAACAGGCAGTGTTTGAGAAATTGAGAACAGAAATCAGAGATGAATTCTTTTTTACCTTCTGACCATGTGCAGTCCTGCATATCATATTCAATTACAAAACAAACTTACATGTTTACTTACTTTATTTGCACCAGCATCAAAGAGCTGGGGCACAAATTCAATGTGCCGAACACCTGACACATCCTCTGGAAGTTTAATTACTTTCTTCACAGACCAAGCATCAAGACAGAACACAACCAATACTGGAGAATGTCCTCCAATCACCATCGCTCTCCCATTCCTGTGGTTCAGAACAAATATTACTTTACAATTTCTTTATTAAAACCGTCACAACACAACTATATTAAGGTCAGTGCCTAGTTTGGCTCTGCTACATGTTTCGGCTATTAAAAGCCATCATCAGGCAAATACGTGGCTAACATATATACACCACTGAACTGCAGTACTAATAACATTGGAAACAATAATATTAATTATATTAAAATACTTGGCATAAAAATACAATAAATTAGATTATGTAAAACAAATGTTATAGTATAAAACAAGAATAAATTCGAGTGATGCTTTACATCATTGAATCAGTCTTTGGTTTTTTGATTTTGTTGTGTTGCCATGGAAAAATTGGAGTATTCTATATTTTGTGTATATATAATAAACTGTTTTGGAGACTTGTGATGTAGATGTAGTAATATTAATGTTAATCTGAAAATGATATGAAAGTAATAGTATTAAATTTTGTTATAATCAACAATTGATTTTGGTATTGAAGATAGTGTATTATTTACTTACTATCTATTTGGTGCCTCATCTTACAAATTATTGTCCGTTCTGTTGGGAACGTAAACATCGACTGATATGGTGAAAAATATTACTTCAGGTGCATTTTCGTGATACTGTTTTCCTTCCTTTATTACAGAGCTCCCAGAACAACAAATTCAAATACTGTCCTATAATCTATTTTATACTCTTAATTCAATTGTTCTTGCAGCATGTGCCACAATAATTGCAGAAATGTACCACGTGATTTACTTATACATTTTTACTTTACTATTGAGCTTTGCATGCCATAAAATGGAACCTACGTATTCCACCTCAAATGTTATGTTTTTATGCTAAAATGATTTAAAAAGCAATTCTTTCCTTTTTTAAATTTCCCCTAGGGAGGACTACCCCTGTCTCTTGCAGTTGCCCTTCTTCCACCTTGCCTCCAATTTCAAAACTATAACAAAATGTGCCACAAGCATAATGAGGCTGGGAAATGCTACTTTAATTATTAAGATCTGTGTGATATTTTCATGGATACTTCTTTAATACCAAGCAAGGCAGTATTCAACACAGCAGGTAGGCAGCAGTAGGGACAACTAATCTCATATTAAAAATTGTCAATACTCCAAGTCTCTCATAAAGACAAACAGCAGCAGCAGCAGCAACTTGGCAGACATGCACACCTGTGAGGAAGATGGAAGATGCATAAGGCAAGCATCATATGTCTTCTTCCCAGTCTCTTATCATAACCATAATTTCAAAATCTTAAAACATTAACAGAAAAGTCAGCATACTACATAAAGCAGAGCGACAGAGCTACAACAGCACAGAGCTAATTAGCCTTCATGCAAGACAGTTGGAAGCCAGTCGAGACGTCGCAGGAGCCACGTGATACCACAAGCGATAATTACTGTATGGTGTATAAGTGTGTGTATCCAATAAAGATTCGCTGAATCCAAGACCCACGTGAAGTTATTTGTCGCGTGACATACCCAACACGTGACAATATATAACATTAGAAATACATTATTCAAAAGAACTTACTAATAATACCAATGACCTAATTTTGTTTTCAACATGACAGATTCCTATATATGTGGAAGCACAGAAAAATCGCTTTCAATAACCAAATTTTATGGTTACTCAGACTAATATTACTACTTAAATAGAATCTAAAGACTGGATGCATAATGTAACACAAACAACCCAAAATCTCCCCATCAGCAATAGAGTTAATTTCAATCCAGTGTTTATCAGCCTCTAGTCCATGGCCAGTATACAGACTCTAGTTATCTAGTTACTACAGCTATTTTATAACGACTGGCTACAGGTTGGATGATGGAAGGGTTGGAGTTTAACCCCCAGAAGGGTCAAGAATCTTCTCTTCTCCATGTCATCCAGACTGGTTCTGGAACGCACCCAGCCTCTTATCCAAAGGGAACTGGGGCCTCCTTCCCTGGAGGTAAAGCGGCTGGGACATGATGCTAACCACTCATCTCCAATTAGTGCTCCATACACCTTCCTGGCATAGTATTTAATTAGTTAACCACAGGGACAACTTTACCTTTTACTACAGGTATTTTACAACTAGTGACACTGATATTTTGTTACCTTTCAGCGATTAAACAGTTTTTGCTGAACATTACCAAACTTCTGCAGAGGTCTCACTGGGTAAGTTACTTACAATTACTTTTCTGACAATACTGGTGGACAACTTAAGTATTTCATATGTCTTCATGTATGCTTTAAAATTATGAACTTCCACTGCAGGTGATTATGATTTAATTTTAATACAACATAATGACATTATGAAGATTACCGTCTTCTGAAATGGCACACTATGTAGCTTTGTTGATAGGTATCAACATTTTAGAAAAAGCCTGCTGCTCCATCTCCAGGGCATCCTGGATATGCAGGAAGATGATCCCTCCAGAACACCAGTATATATTTACCAAACTACACGGTGTCACATCCCAGAAGACAGTAATCTTCATAGTCAAAGAAGTGAGAACTTTACATCCTATATAACATGTATGCAGACATGGTACCAGTTCTCAGAAAACCAACTCTGTTATCAGTCAATTTCCATCTATCATAAAGATGGAATTCAAACCCTTTTCTATTAGTACCACAACATTGTTTCAGCAATTACCATTCCAAGCAAATGCTACTCAAATCACATCTAACAAATGAAAATTCTACAAGCATTATGTACATCACCACAGACTTTTAGACTTTAAGTGAAACTTGGTTCTAATACTTATTTTTGTTGAATATGGGATACTGGAAGGATAGAGTAGATCAACAAGATATAGAAGAAATGATAAATGGAAAGGAAGTGTAGAGAGGGACTGAAAATATTCTTCCAGAATATATAGTACTTAAAGTGGAAATTTTCTTGACTTATGTTGAAAGAAAAAAATGAAGTGCATCTGTCAGTAAAGGGTACAATATTCTTACACAAGGACATTCTTTTTTATGCAGCATAAGCTATAGTTTTTAGTTCACAGTTTCGATTACTGTTCTCCTGCCATTATTAAAAAGAGTTATAAATACAAAACTGACACCATACTTCCCTAGTAAATGCAATAGATTTCACATGATGACTTTCCCACATATCTGGTACAATCTGCTTAATGTAGTCAAAGGTGTCAAATTTCCATATATATATGGCATCGTCTTGAAAGCATGCCAATATATTGTCCGAAACAGGCATGAAAATAACCTGTACAAAAATTCAGTCATATTTGAAACAAATGGAACTACAGTGAGGCACAATAACATGGTTCATGAGCTTTGCACAAGATTATTACTAATATCTACAATCAACATTGAACTTATACTTTTCTCAAGACAAAAAAATTGCCATTATGTATAAGGAATGAAGAATTCCTATTTGTAGTTGGTTTATCATCACAAAGTTTCCATAGCATGTCAACATCACATCTGAAGTAAACAAGACATGTGACTCATGCTTCCATTCTTAATTTATGGAAAACCTCTTATACTTCACCCAATACAATAGTCACACAGAGCATCCTGTACCTGTTTCACAACAACATTTGTCTGAAGAGACAGCTGGTGAGCTAGAGTGTTGGAGTTCAAGTCCCAAATCAGTGCCTCATGTGCTGCAGTTGTGATGCAGTACTGGCCAGTTGAAGAGAAAGTGGCCTGCGTGGGAGCAACTGTGTGCCCGTCCAATGTTCCTGTCAGGGTCCCTAATTCTAAAATCAAAAACAAGAAGCTGAAGAAAAAAAAGAGAGAGAATGCCTCATAGTTAGCCACTGATTTGTAACAAACCTACCTATATTCAAGAGGTGTACAGAAGAGTTCACAGTTCCAAAAAGCAGCTCATTCTTCTTTGTGGGTGGGAAGGCAATCACAGTGCAAGAACCTAAATTTGGCAGCAGCCAAAACCTGAAAAATATGCAAGACTTTACAGATTGTAAGTAACAGGTTATTGAAATATTTAGAAATTAGACCATGATGCTCACTTTAACAGAGACATTCAACAATCAATTAGTACTTTTATGTCACTTTTCAGTTTGCAATTTAACCAGTAAACAGTAACATTATCTAAATTTAATTTCAATCACAGAATATGAAATTTGGTTCAAACACAGAATGGGTGCATTAACACTGCCATGCTTCCATTGCATATTTTCATCTACTATGAGTCAAGCCCCCTCGTTGGTGTCTCCACCTTATTGTGGTGAGGGGGTTTGAGTATGCCAAGGACCCACAGGGCCTCCCTTGCTGGACAGGTCAAAGGGTAGGCATCAGATGAAGAGAGGCACCAAAAACTGATGCCAGAAGCAGCGTCATCAGTAGCCACTTGAAGCACAGAGAAAATGATGCTCGAGATGGTTCAGGTTCATATAGCAACAGGCGTGACCAGAGTGGTTTGAACGGCTGCTGTACTGCGATGTGGAAAGCAAATGGAAAAACTACCACACTATCACTTTTCCTGGATAGTCTCTTTCCAAAAACAGAGATACCATATATGCGAGATGTTTCCTCTGGAGGCAAAACAATCCGGAGGTAAACTACTCCCCCAATCGGATCTCCGGGGGGGAGTGTTTCTAGAGGAAATGTCATGCAGGCGTTACAACAAGAAAAAGTGCGAAGATCAGAAGAAACAGCATGGATACAAGATTGGAACATGGAATGTCAGGACCTTGAATCAAGCAGGAAAATTGGAGAATTTGAAAACGGAAATGCAGAAGAATGAAGTGTCTGTGCTAGGTGTCAGCGAAGTGCGGTGGAAAGGACAAGGTGAAATAAGAAGCGGTGATTATACAGTGTATTATTCCGGAGGTGAACGGGCTGAAAGAGGTGTGGCAATAGTGGTGCATAAAAGTGTAGTGAGGAGTGTTGTTAAGAAGATTGCTTGTAATGACAGAATTATTGCTCTGAAGTTAAAGGCGGAACCGGTAGATATACTGATTATACAAGTGTACATGCCAACATCAGAGTATGAAGATGATGAAGTGGAAAAAGTGTATGACACAATTGAAGAAATTCTTCAGGAAGATGGAAGAGGAGACACAAACAGCATCATATTGGGAGACTGGAACAGCATTGTTGGAGATGAACCATATCAGAATATTGTTGGATCACATGGACTAGGAAGACGGAATCACAGAGGTCAAATGCTTATTGACTTTTGTGAACGAAATGGATTGATTGTTACCAACACTTGGTTCAAGAAGCCAAAGAGAAGAATTTACACATGGAAGGCACCTGGGGATTGGAAGAGGCATCAGCTGGACTACATCCTTGTGAAACATCGATTCAGAAACAGTGTGAAGGATGTGAAGACGCTTCCTGGGGCAGACATTGACTCTGACCACAACTTGCTGGTTGCCAAGTTCCGAACCAGGTTGAAGAAAATTATAGGATTTCGAAAGCGCAGACCCAGATGGGATTTGGAGAAGTTATATGCTCAAAGACAAAGCGTGCAAGAGACTCTAGAAGAGAAACTCGGTGCAATTGAAGGTGAAAGCGGAAATGCTGAAGCGCAGTGGAACGATATAAAAGAATGCATGTTAGATACTATCAGTGATTTGGTAGGTAAAGTTGAGAAGATAGCAAGAAAACCATGGGTTACACAGGAGATGATGAGTAAAATGGAGGAGCGAAGGAAATGGAAGAATGTCAACAATGAAGAAGGCAGGAGGAAATACAGGAGACTGAGGAATGAATTGAAAAGAGCCACGGACAGGGCCAAAAAGGAATATCTTGAGAAGATATGTAATGAGATTATGGAATTTCAAAGAACAGGCCGTTATGATTTGATGTACATGAAGACAAAAGAACTAGGATGGAAAGAGAATCATGGGATTCAAAATGTTGGCATCGAAGACTCCCAGGGGAATAGAATAGTAGATCAGAGGCAAGTGCTGAAAATTTGGGAAAATTATATTTCAGAACTATATGATCGACCTAATCGGCCAGAAACCTTAGAAGTTGAACCGGAAGAAGAAGTAGATACAGACGAGAAAGGACCATATATTTTACAAAGTGAGGTGGAAAAAGCTATCAAGGAAATGAGGAAGGGAAAGGCTACAGGAGATGATGATGTACCTGGAGATGTGCTCAAGTTACTGGGAGAAGGTGGTTTGAAAACACTGACAAAACTAATGAACACCATATATGAAAGTGGAGAGTGGCCCAAGGACTTTACAGAAGTTACAATGATTGCCTTAAAGAAAAAGACAAAAGCTACAAAATGCAGCGACCATCGCACAATAAGTCTTATTGCACATACAGCAAAGATAATAGCAAAGATACTTAAAAGAAGAATTGAAAGGAAAATAGAGGATGTACTTGGAGAAGATCAGTTTGGATTTAGAAGAGGAAAAGGAACCAGGGATGCAATTGGGATGATGAGAATTATAGCGGAACGAACTTTGGAGATAGATGAAGAACTGTGTGTTTGCTTCATAGACTGGCAGAAGGCATTTGACCGGGTAAACTGGACCAAATTAATGCAGATCCTGAAAGAAACAGGTATCGATTGGCATGAAAGAAGATTGATTAGCAAATTGTACATGGATCAGAAAGTTAGAGTACGACTGGACAGGGGGGAGACAGGAAGTGTGCAGATTGGAAGAGGAGTTCGACAAGGATGCTGTTTATCACCAATTCTGTTCAACTTGTACAGCGAATGCCTTACCAAGGAAGCTCTGGATGGGCTCGGTGACTTCAAAGTAGGAGGGCAAATTATTCAAACTGTGAAATATGCAGATGACCTTGTGTTAATGGCTAAGGAAGAAACTGTGCTACAGGGCATGATTGATAGACTAATTGAAATTGGAAGGTGCTATGGCATGGAAATGAATGTGGAGAAAACAAAAGTAATGAAAATTTCGAGACAACCAACCCCAGTCACAATAAAGATAGACCAAAAACAACTGGAGAATGTGAAATGTTTTAAATATTTGGGTAGCTTGTTAACAGATGATGGAAGGTGTAGTAGTGAAATTAAATCCAGGATTGCCATGGCAAAAGCTGCATTTAGCAAGAAGAAGAATCTTTTTACCAGCAAATTGGACTTAAATTTGAGGAAGAAACTAGTGAAATGCTACATTTGGAGCATAGCTCTGTATGGGGCTGAAACATGGACACTTAGGGCAGTAGATCAGAAACATCTGGAAAGTTTCGAAATGTGGTGTTGGAGAAGGATGGAGAAGATCAGTTGGACCGATTATGTGAGAAATGAAGAAGTGTTAATTAGAGTCAGTGAGCAGAGGAATATCCTACATGAAATAAGAAAACGGAAGACTAATTGGATTGGTCATGTTTTACACAGAAACTGCCTTCTAAAAGAAGTTACTGAAGGAAAGATAGAGGGGCGGATAGAAGTGACAAGAAGACGAGGAAGAAGACGTAAGAAGATGCTGGATGACCTTGGGGACAGAAGAGGATACTGTCATTTGAAGGAGAAAGCTCTAGATCGCATTAAGTGGAGGAAGTGTTTTGGAAGAGACTGTGGACCTGCCGTCTGACAGATTACTGATGATGACGATGAGTCAAGACTTTTAACCAAAACAATTCTCTTTATGTCAGTATCTGTACCAGTCAATCTTAGCCTAACATTAATAGCAAGAACTCCTGAACCAGTGATTTCTACCTGATGAAGCTTGACTTTTTCAATCTATGATGTGTCCTATTCTCGAATGTATACTAAAACAAAGATCATATTTCAATTGGCACAATCCGAATTTAATGTTGCTAACTTGATTTCCTGTCAGATAACAGTCTAAAGCAGCAGGTAATATTTCTGGCACACATTTTAAATGTAGACACATTCTTCAGGGGCAGGCAACCTTCTATAACGTATGTTAACTACAAACATGGTTGTTCACTACATCCATTATTTCAGGTTTCCACTGCATGGAAATTTGAATGCTGAAACATAATTAGCATCAGAATTTTCACATTTTTCTGTACCAGTGACAACACATACTTGTATATTGCGGGAATTTCTTGCAATCAGAGGTTTATCAACCATATAATAAATTAAAATAATGGCTGCTGATTTAGTGGAACCAACCATATGAATGTACTACATAAATTACCAAATTATAACATAACCTTCCAATGAAAGATTTATTTCTTACTTTTCATTTGCCAAGTCAATAATGAAAACATTGCCCCTGTGGTCAGAAGCTGCCAGTATCTCTCCGGTTTCATTAAATGCCATATGCAGGAATCGAACACGGTGTATCTCACCACTATCTGTGGGAATGGTATGATGTACTTGCAGGATTAACCTAAAAAAATTATAAGTATGAATCATGCACTGGTTTGATATGATGATGCCATAACACATCACCATCTTTACCTTTATTTATAATCCAAGAATTGACCACTCCTTTAATTACCAATGACACACATTTCATACTGCATACACAACATTATAATATGTTATAACACTATATTAAATATATTCAAATAATAAAAAATCTACTCTCCTTCCAGTGCTACAACTTATTGGCTTCAGGTATTTACAACCATAAAAGGACAAATCAGTTCAACCCTTGGCCAGATATTCAATAAAATTCATATAAGTCTGTGGTTTCAATGAAATACACATTAAAACAGCACAAACTGTACATACAGCATTCTTACCCATCTCTCCTGGAATTTTTCAGCTGAAACGCTTGCTTGTTAATCCCTGAACACTTCAGGTCAGGCTGCATTTCAAGATTCATATTTGTCTGAAAGTTATATACATTCACAAGTTTTAATTTCTCTAAAATGTAATGGACATGTTCTAAAAACAAAGAATCTTCTCAATTAATCATTTTGGATGCTCTAGATACGAACAAGGAATATGTGAAAGACAAAATTGATGAGCTTGCAATGAAAAGAAAAGAAATAAAGAATATTAGAGACCTGTATAGAGGATAACTGACTTCAAGAGGTGTTACAAACCTAGAAGTAACTTAATGAAGGATGAGAATGGTGATCTGCTTGCAGATTCCCACAACATTATGAACAGGTGGAAGAACTACTTCTATCAGCTATTTGAATGTACATAGGGTTCAGTGATGTTGAGCAGAGAGAAATGCATATAGCTGAGCCATTTGTACCTGATCCTAGCCGTTTTTTGGTTGAAAATGCTATTGCAAAGTTGAAAAGGTTATAAATCACCACGTAATTATCATATTCAGGCAGAACTGATTCGAGGAGGAGGTGTAACATTAGTGTCTGTGATCTGTAAGCTTATTAATTCTATTTGGAATAACGGAGAATTGCATGATCAGTGGAAGGAGTCTATTATTGTACCAATTCACAAGAAGGGTGACTGTAGCAATTATTGTGGGATATCACTATCAACTTCATACAAAATTTCATCCAATATCTTTCTCTCCAGGATAAGTCCATACATATATGAAATTACTGGGGATCATCGGTGTGGATTTTGAAGTAACAGATCAACTACTGATCAGATTTTTGCGTTCGTCAGATACTGAAAAAAAAAATGGGAGTGCAAGACAGTACATCAGCTTTTCATAGATTTCAAGAAAGTCTATGATTCAGTTAGGAGGGACATATTGTGCAATATTCTCACAGAGTTTGGGTACCCATGAAACTAGTTAGGCTGATTAAAATGTGTAGTGAAGTCCATATAGGTAAACATTTGTCTGATAAATTTCCTATCCAGAATGGTCTAAAACCAGGAAATGCTTTATTGCCACTGCTTTTCACATTTGCTTTAGAATATGCCATTAGTAATGTCCAGAGACACCAGGTGGGACTGAAATTAAATGGGACATATCAGCTGCTGGTATATGCTGATGATGTAAATCTACTGGGTGATAACATAGATACCATACAGAAAAAAATCAGAAACTTTAATTGACACTAGTAAGAAGGTTGGTCTAGTAGCAAACACAGAGAAAACTAAGTATATGTTGCTTTCTCATCACTAGAAGGCAGGACAAAATCATGACATAAAGATAGCTAACAGATGTTTTGAAAATGTGGCACAGTTCATATATTTGAGAATGCAATAACACATCAAAACTTGATTCAGGAGGAAATTAAGAGGAGACTGAATTCCGGAAATGTTTGCTACCATTCAGTCCAGAACCTTCTGTCGTCTCGTCTGCCGTCTAAAATCATAAAAATCAGAATATACAAAACTATAATTTTCCCAGTGGTTCTGTATGAGGGTGAAACTTGGTCTGTGACATTACAGGAGGAACAAAGACAAAGGGTGTTGAAGAATAGAGTTCTCAGGAAAATATCTGCATAGAAGAGAGATGAAGCGATAGGAGATTGGAGAAAACTGCATAATGAGGAGCTTCATAACTTGTACTCTTCACCAAGTATAATTAGAACGATGAAGTTAGGGAGGATAAAATTGGCATGGGATGTAGCACAAATGGGCGCGAAGAGGACTGCATATAGGTTATTGGTGGGAAAGCCAGAAGGAAAGAGACCACTAGTAAGAGCAAGATGTAGGTGGGTGGATAAAATTAAACTGGATCTTGGAGAGACAGTAAAGGGTGGTATGGACTGGATCAATCAGGCTCAGGATGGGGACCAGTGAAGGGCTCTTGTGAACATGGTAATGAACCTTCAGGTTCCATAAAATGCTGGGAACTTCTTGAGCAGCTGAACAAATGGCAGCTTCTCAAGAAGGGCTCATCTCCATTAAGTTAGTTAGGATGCTCCAGAAGTACTTTAAATTTGTTGGCTACTTTTGAAATATAATTTTTCTGGAATGGGAAGAAACAAGGAGCTAATGCCACATTTGGAAAGCCTTCAATATCTAGCCATTCTGACTCTACAAAGATGGTAAATTTTAAAATCATGTTGTGTAAAATCTTCTAAGTCAGCTATCTTGAGCCATTTTAGCTACATTTGTAACATCTTTGAAGTTCAGCCTTATCAGCAAGATGCTTAATTTCAACAGACTCTATGTCATAGGTAAGCTGAAAACTGGCCATAATTCATCAGCTTTGGAAATCCTTACACCTAAATTAGGCAACAAGTTCCCAAAACTAATGGTCATTCTGCTACTATAAATTTTCATTACTGTTGGGAGAAAGAATTAATACATTTTAAAGGTCAACAGATGCCAATACTTACAGTTACAAAATATGATGCGACGCTAATACCATTCATTTATAGTGCTCTCATGTTCCAGTCTCTTTCTCTTTGAAGGACGAGGGAGGAGATGGGAAATGGGGGGGAGGGGGGACATCCTATTGATAGGCGATCAGTTGGCCTATGTGAAGAACAACCAGTAATTCTCCATTAAGCCATACCAAACCTTGGCTATCATGGACCGGCTCAGTAGCTTTGAGGATTATCAGAGCCCCATATATGTGTGTTTTACTAATTGGCTCTTACCATAAGGTGAAATGTAGCCTCTTTAGAAAATAAGATGCTTGGAAGGAAACCAGGATTCATATCGATGTGACACCNCAACTTCCATATTCATGGGAAGCTTTGGGTAATGATTTATCTACTTTCTTCTACCTAGTAGCATAAATATTTTTATAAATATGGTTTCTCACGTTACCCTACGCCATAAAAAACTTCATTAGAATTTCATACTAACTTTCTCTACGTCACTTTTAACATTTCAAACGAACTCAAACCATTCTAAGATTTTCTAAAACAAATGTAATATTTCATGCAGCAATCTTCTTTAGGCTCATTCACAATAACATTGCGGAAATATTACCATTATGTTTGTTGAATTTCGCGGTTGACGAATACCATACCTCCTTTTGCGTTCGCGTGCTATAAGATGAAATATAATTTGACAACTGAATTCAAAGAGGAAGGGAAATAAGCCTCTTCATGCTCTACATGTCCCTCAAGTCGTAATAATTCCCCAACTGAAGCATAATTTCCCTCATTATAGAACCTCAAGAGCGCTCAAGAGACGTTCCATGTACAAGGATTCACTGGGTCCCACTCATTGATACGCGTCTTACATACAAAAGTGGAATTATTTCTCTGTATTTGGTTAAATTGACGTTCTGTACCTATATTACCGGTGGGTGAGGGGTCAAACTGGGATGGGAGAAAGGGAAATATGGTAACTACCGTTAGTACTGGCTCGCTGTGTGGATGTAGATTCTACACACAGATCCTGACCAGAGAGCTTACACAAACCAATTTGAATTCCCACAATTATATGCAGTTATGGTGGTTCATTATATGCAAATTCGTAAGTATGAGTTTTGATTTGATGTGGTTGCGAAACGGAAGTAGACATTTGCGAACGAAGTTACATCTCCATATTCAATTCAATTCAATTTTATTTCGTCCATGGATCATTATACATGATATGGGACAAGTCAAAGATTAATATTAATACTAATACTAAATAATAAGTATATAATAATACAGAAATAATATGACAATACAATAATAAATGATGATAATAATATAGTAATACAGAGATAATAATATGACAATATAATAATAAATGACTATAATAATTTATCAGTCTTGAAAACAGTTTCTGTGTTCTTGAATCCTCCTTAAGATGGCACCAGGCAGATAATTCCCAGAAGACCGCCTCTGTGGTCTAGTGGCGAGCGTTCCTGGCTACAGATCCAGAGGTCCGGGTTCGATTCCCAGTGCTACCAAAATCACGGAGTTTGTTTTAGCGGCCTCAGTAGTCTAGAGGTAACGTTACCACCTCATGACTCGTGGTACTCGGGTTCAAATACGNTTAAAAAATCAATCACATTTTAATTTTGTTTTTTTATATGTGACTTTTATTAGTTTTAAATAACCTACTTATTGTATTCTTATTGTAAATTATCTTAAATGATTTATGACACTGTATCAAATTTTGCGTCCTGCAGTTCAGTGGTGAACGTTTGTTGAAGTGTGTTTGCCTGATGATGGCCACTAGTGGCCGAAACACGTAGCAGAACTATATCTGGGCATTGTCCTCGAAGTTCTTTTATTGTTGTGTTGTGACGGTCAAATAAATAAATTGTATATATTGTAACACAGCAGGATGCATGAAATGAAAACTATACACATTTGTTACCTTCGCCTTCCTCATATAGTACGACTTGCTTCCTACATGCACAAATTTCTTATTTTGTTTTTCTCACAAAAATACGAGTAGTCATGTCTTCGAACCACGTATCTTGTAAACCATACGCCAGTGCCTTACCAAAGGACCGCCATGGTTATGACAACG
>NW_019733330.1:174193-178896 GCF_002891405.2 Cryptotermes secundus
AGGCACCTCCCCTCCAGGGCCTCACACATTCAAGTCCACTGGTGATCGGTTACAACATTTAGGATGGTTTCTAATCTATTTATAAAGTGATTGAAGTTTCCAGATGGGGCTCTATATAAAGTCAGTATACAAATATTAGACATACATACATACATATTTATTTCGTTCCAGAGATCTACAATTGGCAGTGCTGCCTTGAGATATAGAACATGTCAATAAAAAGTACATTTAAAATGATAAATTGTTAAAAATTAAATATCCAAGACATTTAAAAAGGCCACATATAATTGTAGTACATTAACAGTTGTAGAACACAAACAAGTAACACATCAAACCAAATCACAGACACGACACCGAAACAAACAACGTCAAAAATCAGGTGCCATTCACAACAATTATAAACAAAAACAGACAGATAATATTATATTCTAGATGTGACAAATAGAAAAAGGAGAGTCTAACTTTAGAGCACATGCTTCCAGATCCTGGTCTTTGCAATAATCTTCTAACAATCCCCAATAATCCCCAACAGATCCTTCAATTTATCCTACCAAAATACCCTTTGTATTCCTCTCCTGTGACTGACATGCCCTTGGTTCTTTACTGTTGATATTTTCAAGTAATTCAATTTCAATCGAGAACTGTGTGAGAAATTGTTTTCTAACACATTGGTGTTTATGTGTAGGTAAGAATGAAGAGGCATTACTTTATAATTGACTTGCAAAGTTCAGGTTATCCACCTCAGTGTGAAACTCTGAGAAGCAGAATCAGTATCAGGATTGAATGTTGGTAGGACTATTTATGTCATTCCTTTACCTATTTCATTTTCATTACATTGTTATTCACTTTTGTTGTTATAGGTGTATTCCTTCGCTTACTTTTGCCATATAATCCTACTTGTACTGAACTGGTGAACATGAACATATGATTTTCAATAGAAATTGCATTTCTTTAAGATATATTATTAATTTTTGCTATATAATTGTATCCATTACCGATCTGGAATATGAATAGATACCAGATTGTCAGTATTCATTACATTTTTTGGTGAGATATGTTACTTTTGCCATATAAACCTTTCCATTACTGAACCGGAATATGAATAGGTACCAAATTTTCAGTATTCATTATATTGTGACGTGTTGCGCTATGGATGATGCCCCTCCCACCGCCAGCCGTGACGTGCCGAGCGGAGCCGAAGTGAGCCGAGTCCCAGCACGCTGGTTGCTAGGCAAAGCGAGTAAACAGCGGTGACGTAACACGGGACGCCGCAGTTGCTACACGGCCGTAGACAACTCCCAACAGGGTTGCTAGGCTATAGGCAAACACAGTGTCAGACAACAGTGGTGCCTATTACGTAACTGTTTTCCCGTTGTCCGGCTGAGGGTATATAAGGGAACTACACAGCCGCCGAAGACAGTTAAGTGTATCAGTCGCCGAAGTGAGTTCTCAAGGCAGCAGCCTACGAAGTTGAGTGGGAATCTAGCCAGCAGAGAGTTAAGAGTTAGCCAGGCAGTCAACCAGTCAGTTGAAGTGTAGCATTTGCAGGCTAGTATTTGTAATACTGCAGATAGCAGTAGTTGTGAATCTGTAAATTGTGATTGTAAGAGCGAATGTGGAAAAAAAAAATATCGCTATTTCCAGCACGGCGTGAAGTTACTTGTCGCGTTATACACCCAACATATGACAATATTTATTTAAGACATGTTATTATTTCCGCCATATTATTCTGCCAAGTACTGAACTGGCGAAGATGATTATATCAGATTTTCTTATATCATTAAATGCAGTCTTAATCTTGTTGACGAGTGTATTTTACATTCTCGAATTCCATCATTCTAATGGAAATAATAATAAATGGGAACATGAGTATTGTTGCTTACAATACATGATTTATAATACTTAAATATAACCGAAAAACTGTGTTCTGTATGGCTTTCAGGTGTAAGTTATGAGGAAATTATGGGGTTTAATATATTGTAGCGTGTTTTGGCGTGTCACGCTACAAATAAACTCACGTAGGTCTCAAATCCCGTGGAACCTTTATTGTTCTTCACGCTTACACAATCACACGCTTTACAATTGTTAGCCTACACAATTTCTCGGCGATGCTGGACTGTCTTCTGCGGCGGATGTTCCAAGACTCTCTTCTTCGACGGCTGGATAAAGACTGACTGCTTCTAGTCGAGGCTGGGCTATTTATCCCCTCGGCCGCTGCTATGCAAATGAACCCTCTGTTATAGCAGTGGAAACGTTGCTTTGTTGGTTCCGCGATTCCTACGCAATGACCCATTGTTATTGCGTTGTCTCTGTGGGAACGCTTCGCGTATTCGTCGTAACCGTGGAGATTTGATGTTCTCGACACAACGGCTCACTGTTGGGGTTACAGTGCCGCTATTGTTACTTCCTATGCAACGGTCTGTTCTAGCGTTTCCCTAGAAGTTACTCCTCTGGTTTGCAAACACGTTACAATATGTATCTATGGTGGAAACAGAATTTTCTTTCAAGTTTCCCCACCTTTAGCTTTCCTTAATACAAGTATTCCATGTATGTTACAGTTCACAATGTTCAGTGCCTTTGGTTAAAGAGGTGTTTCATGTGAAAGAAAGGTTATTACTTTCCAGGAACTGGTGAGAAACTTTCTCCAGATAAATAATTTGCAACCTAATCTCTTGTACTCCAGAGCTGCAGAGGCTCCTATTCCGTTGTTTTTTTTTTGAAAGGGTGGGGCGCACAGTTTAATAGCACTTCACTCAAATCCAAACCAAAGGAAATGGTGAAGTGATATTGAACTTACTTATGGAGCTGAGACCTTCTTGAGAACCCGCCAGTTGTGCAGCCACTCATGAATTTTCCAGCCTTTTATGGAACCTGAAGGTTCATTACCGTGTTCACAAGAGCCCTCCACTGGTCCCTATCCTTAGCCAGAACAATCCAATCCATACCAACCTATCTCTCTAGGATACATTTTAATATTGTCCATCCACCTACACCTTGGTTTTCCCAGTAGTCTCTTTGCTTCTGGCTTTCCCACCAATATCTTATATGCATTCCTCGCCTCCTCATTCGTGCTACATGTCCTGCCAACCTCATCCTCCTTGAGTAGTGATATTTGGAGGGGGACCCTCTGCAGTACAAGAGATCTAGTTGTAAAAGTATTTATGGCTATTCTAGCGAACAAAGCATTGGGGGGAGAGAACTCAAAACAGTTGCTATGTTAGCATACCTTCTTACCGATTATGTTCTCGGCCCTGTCGGCCATTTTAAATTTAGTTAATGTAGGATGCGAAGAGATGTCAGCAGCATTGCACCGTGGTGTCATGGCGGCCATGTTGTCTACCAATAATATGGGAGTTCCACGGGGCCGTTCATAAGAGTTGCAAGTGAATCATAAGCGATTATAAGAGGAGAAGGGAACGTGGAAGGGAAGCCGAAAATATTGATATATAAATACTACCCTGCGCATATTAAACATAATCATTAATATTTAATACAATCGGTGGCGTAAACTGTTTTGTTCCATAGGTACTGTAATAATAGGGAACTATAAACATGAGTTTCCTGACGAAAATGTTTGCTGGGAAAAAGGGAGAGAAGCCATCAAGTACTGGTGATGCGATACAGAAATTACGAGAAACGGAGGAAATGCTTATAAAGAAACAAGACTTTTTAGAGAAGAAAATAGAACAAGAAATCTCCATCGCCAGAAAAAATGGCACAAAGAACAAAAGAGGTATTTAAAAGTTATTCTGTTCTTGTATTAATCTCTTAACCTTAACAAAGAACTCTATGGAGTTACACTGACTTCAGCAGAGTATAAAACCAAGACACTAATCAGGTATTTTAAAAATTGACTAATGGATTAATACGCACTAAATCATCTGATTTATATTTAACGTGTGGATTTTCAAATTCTATGTTCTGCAAATAAACGAATTTCATGCCCTTGTACACAGTACATTTATGCCACCTTGCAAACATAATAAGACACTGTTATGATTACTGCACGGCATAAACACCTGACATGAACTCTTTGAAGTTTGAAGTTCATAAACATATTTAAAATTTAAGTTTCTGCCTCACAGAAAACATACTACTTCTCCATCACAAAGAACTGCTTAGCTGCTTCTTGTGAAAATCATATGTACCATATAAATACACTCAACAAAATGTAGAATATTTTTAGTAAATGCTGTGGTCTTTAAAAGATGTAGGTGGGTGGATAATGTCAAAGTTGAACTTATAAGGGAATGGTCCGATCTGACATGTCGAAACCTGCCCTGATTTTTTTTTCACTGCAAGAGTACACACAACAAAATCCACTGTCAAAATTTTAGCTGCTAAATACGCACTGAAAGTATTTTTTAAAAATTGCTGAAGTTACTCATTTTTTGTGTACGCGGAACCGCTTGTACCAGAGGTTTGTACAACCCCAGCTGTGTACTTGTCAGATTACGATGCATTTGTGCCGTGTTATCTCTCTACCGATGAACGGGAAGCCTAGGCTGTGAGTCAGCCGTATTGCGTTGCATACTGCTCTGCTCTGCTAGGGGTTGACATTTCTCCAAGGGTCTGGCAGGCTATAATATTGGCCATGTTCAGCAATTTTTAAAAATACTTGCAGTGTGTAGTAGCAGCTAAAATTTTGACAGTGGATTTTGTTGTGTGTATGCTTGCAGTGGGGGGGGGGGGGGGGGCGGGGT
>NW_019733330.1:179087-179902 GCF_002891405.2 Cryptotermes secundus
TACCTTAATATTATTCAAATTCAGCAAAAATTATACAGCTCTTTTGCATTAACCAACTTCAAACATATTAAGCAGACTTTACTGACCACAAAAACAAACACAGTACTTTAAAGCAGGCCATGACTTCTTTCATCTGTTTCTTAGCTTATATTCACAGTCATCTTTCCATTTGACCTATATAATGCATGAAGCTGAGAAACCATCATAAAACAAATGAAAGCAGAATCCATTAAAATTCCACTGGCAAATTTTCCCTGGATCATGTTTGCCTGATTTCATAACATTTGAATACACAGCAATTCATGGCATGCATATTATCTATCCTGGCAACTCAGGATGATTGAGATATCTCTGAAAGGATAGTTGTGTGTGTTATTTATATAACAATGCTTTTAAATTTGTACAAATTAGCCGCCATCCAGGCTTTGAAGAGGAAGAAGCGATACGAGAAACAGCTGCAGCAAATTGATGGAACGTTGTCAACAATTGAAATGCAACGAGAAGCATTAGAAGGGGCAAATACGAATACTGCAGTGCTGCAGACTATGAAGAATGCAGCAGATGCCCTAAAGGCAGCTCACCAGCACATGTATGTAATTCTTATTGTTCACTCTTTGTTACAAGGGTGAGCCAAGCTTGGTGAATTTAAGTTAAGCTTTGGAATAAGTTTGTAATGCAGTGACCAGTTGCCCTAAGTAAGGAGGTTTCATTTTGCTTGGGTATAATAACTATAAATAAAACCCAAATGAGAAGGTAGATGAAAGACCTTTGGTTAATACATATATTTTACCATCATAAATGCAATGTTTATTTTC
>NW_019733331.1:0-792 GCF_002891405.2 Cryptotermes secundus
GCAACTCAGAGCTAGCAAGTTAGTAACGCAAATCAAGAAATCTAGAAAGCTAGATACTCAAAGCTAGCAACATATTAACCCCAAGCCAGCAAGGTAGTAACGCAAAGCTAGCAAGCTGGCTACAAAAACTATCAAACAAGAAACACAAAGCAAGCAAGCAAGCAACGCAAAAATAGCAAACTAGTAACGAAAGCTTGAAGCAATCAACGCAAACAAGCAAGCGAGTAAGCAAGCAACCAAATCTAGCAAGCTAGCAACGCAAAGCTAGCAAACTAGCAACGCAAATCTCGCAAGCTAGCAACTGATTCCTAGCAAGGTAGCTACGTAAACTAAGAAAGCTAGCCACGCAAATGTAGCAAGGTAGTTACCAAAAGCTGGCAAGCTAGAAACGCAAACCTGGAAATGTAGCAACGCAAAGCTGGTAGGCTAGCAAAGCAAAGCTAGAAAGCTAGGAACGCAAAGCTAGCCATCTAGCAATGAAAAGTTACCAAGCTAGCAACGGAAAGCTAGCAAGCTTGCAACGCAAAACTGGCAAGCTAACAACGCATTGCTGGAAACCTAAAAACGCAAAGCTGGCAGTCTATATACGCAAAGCAGGCAAGAGCAACGCAAAGCGAGCCAGCAAGCAACGCAATCTATGAAACTAGCAATGCAAAGATTGCAAGCTAGCAACGCATATCTAACAAGCTAGCAAGTTAGCAACGGAAAACTAGCAAGCTAGCAACGTAAAAGCTAGCAACCTAGGAACGCAAACTAGCAAATTAACAACGCATATCTAGCAAGCTATCAAGA
>NW_019733332.1:0-22873 GCF_002891405.2 Cryptotermes secundus
TCCAACGCAAAGCTAGCAAGATAGCAACGCAAGGTTAGCAAGATAGCAACGCAAATCTAGAAATATAGCAAGCTAGCAAAGCAAAGCTTGAAAGAGAGGAATGCAAAACTAGCAAGATCGCAACGTAAAGATAGAAAGATTGCAAAGCCAAGCTAAAAATCAAGCAAAAAAAACTAGCAAGCTAGCAACGCAAAGCTAAAATGCTAGCAAAGCAAAGCTAGCAAACTAGCAACGAAAGCTAGCAAGCCATCAACGCAAAAGTACCAAGAAATAAACGCAAACAAGCAAGCAAACAATTGAGCAAGTAACGTAAAACTATCAAGATAGCAACGAGAAGCTAGCAAGTTTGCAATGAAAATCTAGCAAGCTTGAATCGCAAAGCTAGCAAGCTAGAAAAGGAAAGCTAGCAACATAAAAAAGCAAGCTAGAAAAGCAAAGCTGGCAAATTAGCAACGAACAGCTGGCAAGCTAGCAACGCAAAGCTGGCATCCTAGCAACTCAAAGCCAGCAAGCTAGCAACGAAAAGCTAGGAAGCTAGTAACGTATAGCTGGCAAGCTGCCAACACATGGCTGCCAAGCTAGCAAAGCAAAGTCAGCTAGCTGGCAAGGAAAAGCTAGCAAGCTAGCAAGCTAAAAGCGGAAAGCTAGCAAAGCATAACTAGCAAGCTAGAAACGCAAAGCTAGCAAGCTAGAAACGTAAAGCTAGCAAGATAGCAACGCGAAGCTAGAAAGTTAGGAAAGCAAAATTAGGAAGCTAGCAACTCAAATCTAGCAAGATAGCAGCGCCAAGCTAGCGAGGTAACTACGCAAAGCTAGCAAGCTAGCAACGCAAAGCTAGGAAGCTAGAAAGACAAAGCAGGAAAAATAGCAACCCTAAGTTAGCAAACTAAGAACACAAAGCTGTAAAGGTAGTAACGCAAAGCTGGCAAGCTACCAAAGCAAAACTTGCAAGCTTGCAAAGCAAAGCTAGGTAGATAGCAACGAATAGCTAGGAAGCTAGAAACGGAAAGCTAGCAACGTAGCAAACAAAAGCAAGCAAGCTAGCAACACAAAGCTAGGAAGCTAACAACGAGAAAGCTACCAAGCTTGCAACGCAATGCTAGCAAGCTAGCAAGGCAAAAATAGCAAGCTTGAAACGCAAAGCTAGCAAGCTAGCAAAGAAAATTTACCAAGCTAGCAAACGCAAATTAGCCAGCTAGCAAGTTAGGAACGCAAAGGTAGCAAGAGAGCATCGCAAAGCTAGCAAGCTAGCAACGCAAAGCTAGCAAGCTAACAACGGAACTCTAGCAGGCTAGCAACGATAATCTACCCAGCTAGCAAAGCAAAGCCAGCAAGCTAGTAACGCAATGCTAGCAAGCTAGGAACACAGAACTAGCAAGCCAGCATCGCAAAGCTAGCAAGATAGGAACGCAAAGCTAGCAAGCTAACAACGCAAAGCTAGCGAGATAACAACGCAAAAGAAAAAGCTAGCAATGCAAATCTAGCAATCTAGCAAGCTAGCAAAGCAAAGCTTTCAAGATAGCAACGCAAAGCAAGCAAGCTAGCAACGCCAAGCTATCAAGCTACCAAAGCAATGCTAGCAACCTAACAACGAAAAGATAGCAAGCAACCAACGCAAAACAACCAATATAGCAATGCATATATAGGGGTCTCGCAACGCAAATCTAGCAAGCTAGTAACCTAGCAACGCAAATCTAGCAAGCTAGCAACGCGAATCTAGGAAGTTTCCAACGCAAAGCTAGCAAGATAGCAACGCAAGGTTAGCAAGATAGCAACGCAAATCTAGAAATATAGCAAGCTAGCAAAGCAAAGCTTGAAAGAGAGGAATGCAAAACTAGCAAGATCGCAACGTAAAGATAGAAAGATTGCAAAGCCAAGCTAAAAATCAAGCAAAAAAAACTAGCAAGCTAGCAACGCAAAGCTAAAATGCTAGCAAAGCAAAGCTAGCAAACTAGCAACGAAAGCTAGCAAGCCATCAACGCAAAAGTACCAAGAAATAAACGCAAACAAGCAAGCAAACAATTGAGCAAGTAACGTAAAACTATCAAGATAGCAACGAGAAGCTAGCAAGTTTGCAATGAAAATCTAGCAAGCTTGAATCGCAAAGCTAGCAAGCTAGAAAAGGAAAGCTAGCAACATAAAAAAGCAAGCTAGAAAAGCAAAGCTGGCAAATTAGCAACGAACAGCTGGCAAGCTAGCAACGCAAAGCTGGCATCCTAGCAACTCAAAGCCAGCAAGCTAGCAACGAAAAGCTAGGAAGCTAGCAACGCAAAGCAAGCAAGATATTAACGCAAATGTAGCAAGCAAGTAACGCAAAGTGAGCAAGCCTCAAATTGCAAATCTCGCCAGCTAGCAAACTAGCAACGCAAAGCTAGCAAGATAGCAACTCAAATCTAGCAAGCTAGCAAGCTAGCAACGCAAAGCTAGCAAGCTAATAACTCAAGCTAGCAAGCTAGCAATGGAAAGCAAGCGAACTAGCAAAGCAAATCTAGCAAGCTAACAACCCAAATCTAGCAAGCTCACAAAGTAGCAACCTATAAACGCAAATCTAGCAAGCTAGCAACGCAAAGCTAGCAAACTCGCAACGCAAACTAGCAAGTTTCCATCTCAAAGCTGCCAAAAAATATACGCAAATAAAGCAAGCAAGCAACGCATATCAATCAAGATAGCAACGCAAAGCTATCAAGCTAGCAACGCAAAGCTAGCAAGCTATCAACGCAAAGCTAGCAAACTAGAAACGCAAAGCTAACAAGATACCAACGCGATCCTAGCAAGCTAGCATCGCAAAGTAAGCAAGGTAGCAACGCAAAGCTGGTAAGTTAGCAACGTACAGCTGTCAAGCTAGCAACGCAAAGCTGCCAAGCTAGCAACGCAAAGCTGCCAAGCTAGCAACGCAAAGCTAGCATGCTAGGAAAAAAAGCTAGCAAACTAGCAAACTAGCAAAGGGAATTCTGTAAGCTATCAATGCAAAGCTAGCAAGCCAGCAAGGCAAAGTAGCAATCTAGTAACGCAAAGCTAGCAAGCTAGCAACGCAAAGCTAATAAGCTCGATACGAAAATCTACCAAGCTAGCTACGCAAAATTAGCAAGATAGCAAAGCAAAGCTAGCAAGCTAGGAACGCAAAGCCAGCAAGCTAGCATCGCAATGATGGCAAACTAGCAACGCAAATCTAGGAAGCTTGCAACGCAAATCTAGCAATCTATCAAGTTAGCAACGCAAAGCTTGCAAGCTAGCAACGCAAAGCTTGCAAGTTAGCAATGCAAAGCTAGCAAGCTAGCAAAGCCAAGATACCAAGCTAGCAACGCCAAGCTGGCAAAGTAACAACGCAAATCTTGCAAGCAAACAACACAAAGTAGCAAGTTAGCAACTCAAAACTAGCAAGATAACAACGGAAAGCTAGCGAGCTAGCAACGCAAACAAGCTAGCTAACAACCAAAATCTAGCAAGCTATCAACCTAGCAAGCTAGCAACGCAAATCTAGGAAGCTAGTAACGCAAAGCTAGCAAGATAGCAACGCAAAGCAAGCAAGTTAACATCGCAAAGCTAGCAAGCAAGATACGCAAAGCAAGCCAGCAAGCAAGCAACGCATAGCTATCGAGATCGCAACGCAAAGTTATCAAGCTAGCAACGCAAAGCTAGCAAGCTTTCAACGCAAAGCTAGCAAGCTAGAAACGCAAAGCTATAGAGCTAGCAACGAAAAGCTAGCAAGATAAAAACGCAAATCTAGCAAGTTTGCAACGCAAAGTAAGCAAGCTAGCAACGCAAAGCTGGTAAGCTAGCAACGTACAGCTGGCAAGCTAGCAATGCAAACCTGCCATGCTAGCAACGCAAAGCTAGCAAGCTAGGAAAGAAAAGCTAGCAAGCTAGCAACGGAAAGCTAGCAACGCATATCTAGCAAGCTAGCAACGCAAAGCTAGGAAGTTAGCAACGTAAAGCTAGCAAGCTAGCAAAGAAAATCTAGCAAGCTAGCAACGCAAAATGAGGAAGCTAACAACGCCAAGCTAGCAAGGTAACAATGCAAAGCTAGCAAGCTATCGACACAAAGCTAGCAAGCCAGAAACGAAAAGCTAGGAAGATAGCAAAGCAAATCTAGCAAAGCTAAATAGCTAGCAACGCAAAGCTAGCAAACTACAACGCGAAGCTAGGAAGTTACCAACGCAAAGCTATCAATATAGCAACGCAAAGGTAGCAAGATAGCAAAGAAAATCTAGCAAACTAGCTAGCTAGCAAGCGAGGAACGCAAAGCTAGCAAGATCGCAACGCCAAGATAGAAAGATAGCAAAAACAAGCTAGAAGACTTGCAAGGCAAAGCTAGCAAGTTAGGAACGCAAAGATAACAATCTAGCAACGCAAAGCTAGCAGGCTACCATCGCAAATCTAGCAAGGAAGATACGCAAAGCAAGCAACGCATAGGTATCACGATAGCAACGGAAAGCTATCAAGTTAGCAAATCAAAGCTAGCAAGCTTGCATCGCAAACCTAGCAAGCTAGAAACGCAAAGGATGCAAGGTATTAACGGTAAGCTAGCAAGCTGGCAACTCAAATCTAGCAAACTATTAACGCAAAGCTATCAAGCTAGCAAAGCAAATCTAGCAAGCTAGCAAGCTACCAACGCAAAGCTAGCAAGCTAGCAAGGCAAAGTTAGCAAGCTAGCAACGCAAAGCTTGCAAGCTAGCAAAAAATGCTGGCAAGCTAGAAAACAGAGCTGCCAAACTAGCAACGCAAACCTGGCAAGCTAGCAAAGCAAAACCAGCAAGCTAGAAATGCAAAGCTAGCAAGCTAGCAACGCAAATCTAGCAAGAAAGCAACGCAAAGTTAGCAAGCTAGCATTGAAAAGTTAGCAAGCTAACATTGCAAAGTTAACAAGCTAGAACGCAAAGCTACCAAGCTAGCAACGCAAAACTAGCAAGCTAGCAACTCAAAGATAGCAAGCTAGCAACGAAAGCTAGAAAGCTAGCAACGGAAAGTTTGTAAGATTGCAACGCAAAACTAGAAAGCTAGCAACGCAAATCTAGCCATCTAGCAAGCTAGCAACGCTAAGCTAGCAAGTGAGCAACGCAAATCTAGCATGCTAGCAGCGAAATGCTAGCAAGCTAGCAACTCCAAGCTGTCAAGCTAGCAATAAAAATCTAAGAAGCTATCAACGCAAACTACAAGGATAACGAAGCAATGCTAGCAAGGTAGCAACGCAAATGTAGCAAGCTGGCAACGGAAAGCTAGCAAGCTAGCAACGCAAAGCTAGCAAGCAAGAAACGCAAAGCAAGCAAGCAAGTAAGCAAAGCATATCTATCAAGATAGAAACGCAAATATAGCAAGCTAGCAACGCAAATCTAGAAAGATAGCATCGCAATGCTAGGATGCTAGCAACGGAAAGAAAGCAAGCTAGCAACGCAAAGCTAGCAAGCTAGCAACGCAAAGCTAGAAAGCTAAGAACGTTAAGCTAGCAAGCTAGCAACACAAAAAAGCAAGCTATCAAAGCAAAGCTAACAAGCTAGCAACCGAAAGCTTGCAACTAGCAACACAGAGATGGCAAGCGAGCAAAGCAAAGCTGGCAAGCTAGCAAGCAAATTTTGCAAGCTAGCAACGCAAAGCTAGTAAGCTAACAAAGCATATCTAGCAAGATAGCAACGAAAGCTAGGAAGCAAGAAACGCAAAGCAAGAAATCGCGGAAACAATGCATATCTCAAAAGAGAGGAACGCAATGCAGCATGCTAGCAACGCAAACCTGGCAAGTTGGGAAAGCAAAGCTGGCAAGCTAAGAACCCAAAGCTGCAAGATAGCAACGCAAAGCTGGCAAGCTAGCAAACGCAAACGGAAAAGCTAGCAAAGCACAGCTTGCAAGCTAGCACCGCAAAGCAGGCAAGCAAGCAAGAAAGCAAGGCAAAGCTAGCAAGTTAGCAACGCAAACATAGCAAGCTAGCAACGAAAAGCTAGCTTGCTAACCACGCAAATTTAGCAAGCAAAATACGCAATGAAGATAGCAAACAAGCAACAACGCAAAACTATCAATATAACAACGCAAATCTAACAAGTTTGCAACGCAATTCTAGCAAGCTAGCAACGCAAAGCTAGCAAGCTAGCAAATGAAAGCTACCAAGATACCAACGCAAATTTAGCAAGCTAGCAACGCAATGTTAGCAAGCTAGCAACGCAAATCTAGCAAGCTAGAAAGGAAATAATAGCAAGCTTGCAACGCAAAGTTATCAACCTAGCAACGAAATCCCCCAAGCTAACAAACGCAAAAATACCAAGCTGGCAAAGCAAAGCTAGCAAGCTAGGAACGCAAAGCTAGCAATAATGCATAGAAAAGCTAACAAGCTAGCAACGCAAAGCTAGAAAGCTAGCAAAGCAAAGCTAGCAAGCTTGAAAAGAAAATCTATAAAGCTAGCAACGCAAAACTAGAAAGCTAGCAAAGCAATGCTAGCAAGCTATGAACGCAAAGCAAGCAAGCTAGCATCGAAAGCTAGCAATCTAGCAACGCAAAGCTAGGAAGTTAGCAACGAAAATCTAGCAAGCTAGCAACGCATATCTAGTAAGTTAGAATGCTAGCAACTCAAAGCCAGAAAACAAGCAACGGAAAATAGCAAGCTAGCGACGCCAATCTATCAAGTTAACAACGCAAGAGAGAAAGCTAGAAACGTAAAACTACGAAGCTAGCTACGCATATATAGGAATCTAGGAATGTTGCAATTTAGCAACGCAAAACTAGCAAGATAGCAACGCAAATCAAGCAATCTAACAAGCTAGCAATGCAAAGCTAGAAAGAGAGGAACATAATGTTAGCAAGAATGCAACGCATAAATTGAAAGATAGAAACGCCAAGCTAGCAATCTAGCAATGCAAAACTAGCAAGCTAGCTGAGCGAAGCTAAGAAGCTAGCAACGCAAAGTTAGCAAGCTAGCAACGAAATGCTTACAAGATATCCACGCAAATGTAGCAAGCAAGATTCGCAAAGCAAGCTAGCAAGCAAGTAAGCAAGTAACGCAAATCTATCAAGATACCAACGCGAAGCTAGCAAGATGGCAACGCAAATCTAGCAAATTTGCATCGCAAAGCTAGCAAGCTAGCAAAGGAAAGCTAGCAAGCTAGTAACTCAAAGGAAGCAAGCTACAAACGAGAAGCTAGCAAGCTAGCAACGCAAAGTTAGCAAGCTAGAAACGCAAAGCTAGTAAGCTAGCAACGAAAAGCTAGAAAGATACCAACGCATATCTAGCAAGATAGCAACGCAAAGTAGGAAAAGTAGCAACGCAAAGCTGCCAAGCTAGCAACGCACAGCCAGCAAGCTAGCAACGAAATGCTAGAAGCTATCAAGCTTGAAAGCTAACATTCTAGCAAAGGGAAGCTAGCAACGCATATCTAGGAAGATAGAAACGCAAAGCTAGCAAGCTAGCAACGTAAAGCTAGCAAGCTATCATCGCAAAGATAGCAAGATAGCAACACAAATCTAGCAATCTAACAAGCTAGCAATCAAATCTAGCAAGCGAGGAACGCAAAGCTAGCAAGATTGCAACGCATAGATTGAAAGATAGCAACGCCAAGCTAGCAATTTATCAAGACAAAACTAGCAAGCTAGCAAAAGCAAAGCTAAAAAGCTAGCAACGCAAATCTAGCAAGCTAGCAACGAAATGCTTAAAAGTTATCCACGCAAAAGTAGCAAGCAACATTCGCAAACAAGCAAGCAAGCAAGCAAATAAGCAAGTAACGCAAGACTATCAAGATACCAACGTGAAGCTAGTAAGATAGCAACGCAAATCTTGCAAGCATACATCGAAAGCTAGCAAGTTAGCAAAGCAAAGTTAGCAAGCTATCAACGCAAAGCTTGCAAGCTAGCAAAGCAAAGCTGCAAAGCTAGAAAACGCAAAGCGGGGAATCTATCAAAGCACAGCTGGCAAGCTAGCACCGCAAAGCTGGCAAGCTAGCAAGCAAGCAAGGCAAAGCTAGCAAGTTAGCAACGCAAACATAGCAAGCTAGCTACGAAAATCTAGCTTGCTAACCACGCAAAACTAGCAAGCAAGGTACGCAAAGAAGATAGCAAGCAACAACGCAAAACTATCAAGATAACAACGCAAATCTAACTAGTTTGCAACGCAAAGCTAGCAAGCTAGCAACGCAAAGCTAGCGAGATAGCATCGCATATATAAGGTTCTCGCAACGCAAATCTAGCAAGCAAGAAACCTAGCAACGCAAAGCTAGCAAGCTAGCAACGAAAAGTTAGCAAGATAACAACGCAAATCTAGCAATCTAGCAAGCTACCAATGCAAACTTGAAAGAGAGGAATGCAAAGCTAGCAAGATCGCAACGCAAAGATAGAAAGATACCAAAGCCAAGCTAGCAATCTAGCAACAAAAAATTGCAAGCTAGCAACGCAAAGCTGGCAAACTAGCAACGCAAAACCAGCAAGCTAGCAACGAAAAGCTAGCAAGCCATCAACGCAAAGGTACAAAGCAATATACGCAAAGCAAGCAAGCAAGCAAACAAGTGAGCAAGAAACGCAAATATATCAAGATAGCAACGCGAAGCTAGCAAGTTTGCAATGAAAATCTAGCAAGCATGCATCGCAAAGCTAGCAAGCTTGAAAAGAAAGCTAGCAAATTAGCAACGAACAGCTGGCAAGCTAGCAACGCAAAGCTGGCAAACTAGCAACGCAAAACCAGCAAGCTAGCAACGAAAATCTAGGAAGCTAGCAACGCAAAGCAAGCAAGATAGCAACGCAAATTTAGCAAGCAAGCAAAGCAAAGATAGCAAGCTAGCATTGCAAATCTCGCAAGCTAGCAACGCAAAGCTACCAAGCTAGCAAATCAAATCTAGCAAGCTAGCAAGCTAGCAACGCAAAGCTAGCAAGCTAACAACTCAAGCTAGCAAGCTAGCAACGGAAAGCAAGCGAACTAGAAAAGCAAAACTAGCATGCTCACAACCAAAATCTAGCAAGCTCACAAAGTAGCAAGCTAGCAACGCAAAGCTAGCAAGCTATCAACGCAAAGCTAGTAAACTAGAAACGCAAAGCTTGCAAGATAGCAACGCGAACTGAGCAATCTAGCATCGCAAATTAAGCAAGGTAGCAACGCAAAGATGTCAAGCTAGCAACGTACAGCTGGCAAGCTAGCAACGCAAAGCTGCCAAACTAGGAACGCAAACCAGCATGCTAGGAAAGAAGAGCTAGCAAGCTATCAAACAACAAAGAAAGCTAGTAAGCTATCAACGCAAATCTAGCAAGCCAGCAAGGCAAAATTAGCAATCTTGTAACGCAAAGCTAGCAAGCTAGCAACGCAAAACTAATAAGCTAGATACGAATATCTACCAAGCTAGCTACCCAAAAGTAGCAAGATTGCAAACAAAGCTAGCAAGCTAATGACGCAAAGCCAGCAAGCTAGCATCGCAATGATAGCAAGTTAGCAACGCAAATTTAGGAAGCTAGAAACGCAAATCTAGCCATATATCAAGCTAGCAACGCAAAGCTTGCAAGTTATCAACGCAAAGATAGCAAGCTAGCAAAGCCAAGATAGCAAGCAAGCAACGCCAAGCTGGCAAGGTAACAACGCTAATCTAGCAAGCTAACAACACAAAGTAGCAAGTTAGCAACTCAAAATTAGCAAGATAGCAACGGAAAGCTAGCCAGCTAGCAAGGCAAACAAGAAAGCTACGAACTCAAATCTAGCAAGCTATCATCCTAGCAAGCCAGCAACGCAAATCTATGAAGCTAGGAACGCAAAGCTAGCAAGATAGCAACGCAAAGAGAGCAAGATAACATCGCAAAGCTAGCAAGCAAGATACGTAAAGCAAACCAGCAAGCAAGCAACGCATAGCTATCAAGATCGCAACTCAAAGCTATCAAATAGCAACGCAAAGCTAGCAAGCATTCAACGCAAAGCTAGCAAGCTAGAAACGCAAAGCTAGAGAGCTAGCAACGAAAAGCTAGCAAGATAAAAACGCAAATCAAGCAAGCTTGCAACGCAAAGTAATCAAGCTAGCAACGCAAAGCTGGCAAGCTAGCAATGCAAACCTGTCAAGCTAGAAACGCAAAGCTAGCAAGCTAGGAAAGAATAGCTAGCAAGCTAGCAACGGAATGCTAGCAACGCATAGCTAGGAAGCTAGCAATGCAAAACTAGGAAATTAGCAACGTAAAAACTAGCAAGATAGCAACGCAAATCTAGCAAGCTAGCAACGCAAAATGAGGAAGCTATCAACGACAAGCTAGCAAGGTAACAATGCAAAGCTAGCAAGTTATCATCACAAAGCTAGCAAGCAAGAAACGCAAAGCTAGAATAATAGCAACGCAAATCTAGCAAGCTATATTGCTAGCAACGCAAAGCTAGCAGACTAGCAACGCGAAGCTAGGAACTTACCAACGCAAAGCTAGCAAGTTAGCAACGCAAAGCTAGCAAGATAGCAACGAAAATCTAGCAAATTAGCTAGCTAGAAAGCGAGGAACGCAAAGCTAGCAAGATCACAACGCCAAGATAGAAAGATAGCAAAACCAAACTAGCAATTTGGCAAGGCAAAGCTAGCAAGCTAGCAACGCAAAGCTGGAAAGCTAGCCACGAAAATCTAGCAATCTATCCACGTAATCTAAGCAAGCAACATACGCAAACCAGCAAGAAAGCAAGTAATCAAGTAACGCTAATCTATCAAGATAGCAACCCGAAGCTAGCAAGATAGCAACGCAAAGATAGCAAGCTTGAATCGCAAAGCTTGCAAGCTAGGAACGCAAAGCTAGCATTCGAGCAACGGAAAGTTAGCAAGCTAGCAACGAAAAGCTGGCAAGATTGCAACGCAAAGATACCAAGAGAGCAACGCAAAACTTGCAAGCTAGCAACGCAAAACTAGCAAGCTAGCAACGCAAAGATAGGAAGCTAGCAACGCAAAGCTAGCATACTAGTAACGCAAATTTAGCAAGCTAGCAATCTATCAACTCAAAGCTAGCAAGCTAACAACTCAAAGCTAGCAAGCTAGCAATGGAAAGCTAGCGAGCTAGCAACGCAAATCTAGCAAGTTACAACCAAAATCTAGCAAGCTAGCAAGCTAGCTACGTAAATCTAGCAAGCTAGGAACGCAAATTAACAAGCTAGCAACGCAAAGCTTGCAAGCTAATATCGCAAATCTAGCAAAGCAAGATACGCAAAGCAAGCAACGCATAGGTATCATGATAGCAACGCAAAGCTATCAAGCTAACAACTCAAAGCTAGCAAGCTTGCATCGCAAACCTAGCAAGCTAGAAACGCAAAGGTTGCAAGGTATTAACGGTAAGCTCGCAAGCTAGCAACTCAAAGCTAGCAACCTATTAACGCAAAGCTATCAAGCTAGCAACGCAAATCTAGCAAGCTAGCAAGCTATCAAAGCAAAGCTAGCAAGCTAGCAAGGCAAAGTTAGCAAGCTAGCAACGCAAAGATTGCAAGCTAGCAAAGAAATGCTGGCAAGCTAGAAAGCAGAGCTGCCAAGCTAGCAACGCAAAGCTGGCAAGCTAGCAAAGCAAAGATAGCAAGCTATCAACGCAAAGCTAGCATGTTAGCACCGGAAACTTGTAAGATTTCAACGCAAAACTAGCAAGCTAGCAACGCAAATTTAGCCATCTAGCAAGCTAGCAACGCTAAGCTAGCAAGCGAGCAACGCAAATCTAGCATGCTACCAGCGAAATGCTAGCAAGCTAGCAACTCCAAGCTAGCAAGCTTGCAATAAATAGCTAACTAGCTAGCAACGCAAACTACAAAGGTAACGAAGCAATGCCAGCAAGCTAGCAACTCAAAGCTAGTAAGCTAACAAAGCATATCTAGCAAGATAGCTACGAAAGCTAGGAAGCAAGTAACGCAAAGCAAGAATGTCGGGAAGCAATGCATAGCTCACAAGATAGGAACGCAAAGCAGCATGCTAGCAAAGCAAAACTGGCAAGTTAGCAAAGCAAAGCTGGCAAGCTAGAAACTCAAAGCAGGCAAGCTAGGAACGCAAAGCTGGCAAGCTAGCAACGCAAAGCTAGCAAGCTAGCAAAGCATATATAGCAAGCTAGAAAGCTAAAAACGAAAAGCTAGCAAGTTATCAACGCAAAGCTAGCAAGGTAGGAAAGTAAAGCTTGAAAGCTACAAACGCAAAGCTAGCAAGCTATCAACGCAAAGTTAGCAAGCTAGGAACACAAAGCTGTAAAGCTAGCAACGCAAAGCTGGCAAGCTAGCAACGCACTGCAGGCAAGCTAGTAAGGCAAAGCTGGCAAGCTACCAAAGCAAAGCTTGCAAGCTAGCAAAGCAAATCTAGGAAGCTAGCAAGGGGAAGCTAGCAAGCTAGCAACGGGAAGCTAGCAAGCTAGCAAACCAAAGCAAGCAAGCTAGCAACACAAATCTAGGAATCTAGCAACGCAAAGCTAGCAAGTTAGCAACGCAAATCTAGCAAGCTAGCAAGGCAATAATCGCAAGCTTGAGACGCAAAGCTAGCAACCTAGCAACGAAAATCTACCAAGCTAACATACTCAAAACTAGTAAGCTAGCAACGCAAAGCTAGCAAGCTAGGAACCAAAACTAGCAAGAAAGCATCGCAAAGCTAGCAAGCTAGCAACGAAAAGCTATGGAGCTAGCAACGAAAATCTAGCAAGTTAGCAACGCAAATCTAGCAATCAAGCAAGCTAGCAACGCAAAGCTTGCAAGCTAGCAACGCAAAGCTAGCAAGCCTGCAACGCCAAGCTATCAGGTTTACAACGCAATGCTAGCAAGCTAACAACGCAAGAGAGAAAAATAGCAACGAAAAACTACCAAATTAGCAACGCATATCTAGGAATTTAGCAACGCAAATCTAGCAAGCTACAAAGCTAACAACGCAAAGCTAGCAAGCTAAAAACGCGATGATAGGAAGTTACCAATGTAAATATTGCAAGCTTGCCACGCAAAGCTAGCAAGATAACAACACAAATCTAGCAATCTAACAAACTAGCAATGCAAAGCTAGCAAGCGAGGAACACAAAATTAGCAAGATGGCAACGCATAGATTGAAAGATAGCAACAGCAAGCTAGCAATCTATCAAGGCAAAACTAGCAAGCTAGCAAAGCAAAGCTAAAAAGCTAGCAACGCAAAGCTAGGAAGCTAGCAACGAAATGCTTACAAGTTATCCACGCAAAGGTAGCAAGCAATATTCGCAAACAAGCAAGCAAGCAAGCAAGCAAGTAACGCAAAATTTTCAAGATACCAACGCGAAACTAGCAAGATAGGAACGGAAATCTAGCAAGCTTGCTTCGAAAAGCTAGCAAGCTAGTAAAGGAACCTAGCAAGCTAGTAACGCAAAGCAAGCTAGCTACAAAAGAAAAGCAAGCAAGCTAGAAAACAAAGTTAGCAAGCTAGAAACGAAAAGCTGGGAAACTAGCAACGAACAGCTGGCAAGCTAGCAACGGAAAATTAGCAAGCTAGCAATGCAAAGCTGGCAAACAAGGAACGAAAAGCTAAGAAGATAGCAACGCCAAACATGCAAGCTAGCAAAGCAAAGCTAGGAAGCTAGGTACGCAAAGCTAGCAAGCTAGCAACATATAATCTAGCAAGCAAACCAGCTAACGACGCAAAGCTAGCAAGCTAGTAACGCAAAGCTAACAAGCTAGCAACGAAATGCTAGTAAGATAGCAATGAAACGCTTGAAGGTAGCAACGCAAGCTAGCAAAAAAAGCTAGTAAGCTAGCAACGGAAAGCCAGCAAGATAGCAATGCAAATCTAGCAAGCTAGCAAAGCAAAGAGAGCAAGCTAGCATTTCATAACTAGCAAGCAAGAACGCAAAGTTAGCAAGCTAGCAAAGCAAAGCTACGAAGATAGCAACGCAAAACTAGCAAGTAGAAACGCAAAGATGGCAAGCTAGCAAGTTAGCAACGCAAAGCTAGCAAGTTAGCAACGCAAAGCTAGCATGCTAGCAACGAATTTCTAGTAAGATAACAACGCAAAGGTAGCAAGATAACAACGCAAATCTAGCAATCTAGCATGCTAGAAATGAAAAGCTGCCAAGCTAGCAACGCAAATATTTCAAGATAGCAACATCAAGAATGCAAGCTAGCAACGCAAAGTTAGCAAGCTAGCAACGCAAATTTACCAAGCTAGAACCGCAAAATTAGCAAGCTAGCAACGAGAAGCAAGAAAGCTAGGAATCTGGCAAAGGAAATCTAGCAAGCTTGAAACGCAACGCTAGCAAGCTGGCAACGCATAGCAGGCAAGCTAGCAACTCAGACTTGGCAAGCTATCAAAGCAAACCTTGCAATCTAGCAAACAAAGCTAGCAAGCTACCAACGCAAAACTAGCAAGCTATCATCGCAAGTCTAAAAATCTACCAAGCTAGCAACGGAAAGCTAGCAAGCTAGAAACGCAAAACTTGCAAATTAGCAAAGCATATATAGCAATCTAGCAACGCAAATCTAGCAAGTTACCCAGCTAGCAACGGAAAGCTAGCAAGCTAGAAACGCAAAACTTGCAAATTAGCAAAGCATATATAGCAATCTAGCAACGCAAATCTAGCAAGTTACCCAGCTAGCAACGGAAAGCTAGCAAGCTAGAAACGCAAAGCTAGCAAGCTAGCAAAGCAAGCATAGCAATCTAGCAACGCAAGGCTAGCAAGCAAGAAAAGCAAAGCAAGAAAGCAAGCAAAGAAATGCTAGCAAGCTAGCAATGCAAAGCTAGAAAGCTAGAAAAGCAAACTAGCAAACTAGCAACGGAAAGCTAGCAAGCTAGAAACGCAAAGCTTTGCAATCTAGAAAAGCAAAGCAGGCAAACTAGCAAAGCAAAACTGGCAAGCTAGCAACGCAAAACTAGCTATCTTGCAACGCATAGCTAGCAAGCTATCAACGCAAAGATAGCAAGCTAGCAAAGCATAACAAGCAAGCTAGGAATCTAACAAAAGAAAGCTAGCAAGCTAGCAACGTAAAGCTAGCAAGCTAGCAACGAACAGCTGGCAAGCTAGCAACGCACAGCTGGCAAGCTAGCAACGCAAAGCCTGCAAGTTAATAACGCAAAGTTAGCCTGCTAGCGAAGCTAATTTAGCAATCTATCAACGCAAAGCTAGCAAGCTAGGAACGAAAAGAGAGCAACATAGCAACGCAAAGCTAGCAAGCTAGCCACGCAAATCTAGCAAGCAAGATACGAAAAGCAAGCAAGCAATCTATCATCGAAACCTAGCAAGATCCCAACACAAATCTAGCAAGCTAGCAACGCAAAATTAGCAAGCTAGGAACCCAAAGCTGGTAAGCTAGCATCGTATATCTGGCAAGTTAGCAACGCAAAGATTCAAACCTAGAAACGCATAGCCAGCAAGCTTGCAACGAAAAGCTAGCACGCTAGCAAGCTAGCAACGCAAAGCTAGCAAGATAACAACGCAAAGCTAGCAAATTAAAAACGCAAAGATAGAAAGCTAGCAACGAAAAGCTAGCAAGCTGGAAGAGAAAAGCTTGCAATCTAGAAACGCAAAGCCGGCAAGCTATCAACGCAACGCTGGCAAGCTAGCAAAGCAATGCTAGCAAGCTAGCAACGCAAAACTAGCAACTCATCAACGCAAATCTAGCAAGCTAGCAACGCAAAGCTAAAAGATAGCAACGTAAACCTAGAAAGTTAGCAACGCAAAGTTAGCAAACTAGTAACGCAAAATTAGTAAGCGAGCAAAGCAATGGTAGCAAGCTAGCAAAGCAAAGCTAGCAAGCTTACAACGCCAAACTAGCAAGCTAGCAACGCAAAGCTAGCAAGCTAGCAACGCAAAGCTAACAAGCAAGATACGCAAAGCAAGCAAGCAAGGAAGCAACGCATATTTATCAAGATAGAAAAGCAAAGCTATCAAGCTAGCAACCAAAGCTAGCAAGCTATCAAAGCAAAGCTAGCAAGTAAGCAACGCAAAGTTCGCAAGCTAGTAACGCAAATCTGGCATGCTAGCAAAGCAAAGCTGGCAAGCTAAAAAAGCTCCGATGGCAACCTAGCAACGCAAAGTTGGCAAGTTAACAAGGAAGTATTGAAAAGCTTACAAAATAGCAACGCAAAACTGGAAGGCTAGAAACGGAAAGCTAGCAAGCTAACAAATTATCAACGCAAAGCTAGCAAGCTAGCAACGAAAACCTAGGAAGTTAGCAACGCAAAGCTAGCAATCTTGCAACGCNACAACGCAAAGCTAGCAAGATAACAACGCAAAACTGGAAGGCTAGAAACGGAAAGCTAGAAAGCTAACAAGTCATCAACGCAAAGCTAGCAAGCTAGCAAAGAAAACCTAGGAAGTTAGCAACGCAAAGCTAGCAATCTTGCAACGCAAATCTAGCAATTAACTTTCTAAAAACCAAAAGCTTAAAAGCTAGCAACGCTAAGCTAGCAAGCTAACAACGTCAAGCTAGGAAGCTAGCAACGCAAAACTAGCAAGCTAACAACGCAAAGCTAGTAATTTAGCAAAACAAAGATACCAAGTTGCAACACAAAACAAGCAAATTAGAAACTCAAAGCAAGCAAGCATGCTATCAATCTAGCAAAGGAAAGCTAGCAAGCTAGAAACACAAAGCTAGCAAAGTACCAACGAACAACAGGCAAGCTAGCAACGCAGAGCTGTCAGTCTAGCAAACCACACCTAGGAAACTAGCAACGAAAACTTGCAAGCTAGCAACGCAAATCAAGCAATCTAGCAAGCTAGAAAAGCAAAGATGTCAATCTAGCAACGCAAACTTGCAAGCTAGCAACGCCATCCTATCAAGTTTAAAACGCCAAGCTAGCAATCTAGCAATGCAAAACTACCAAGCTTGCAACGCAAACCTAGCAATATAGCAACGCAAATCTAGCAAGCTAGCAACGCAATGCTAGCGAGCAAGAAACGCAAGGTAAGCAAGCAAGCAAAGCAAAGCTAGCAAGCTAGGAACACAAATCTTGCAACCTTGCAACGCAAAGCTAGCAAGCTAGAAAAGCTAAGAAGACAATCTTGAAAAGCAGATCAGGCAAGCTAGCAACGCAAAGCAGGCAAGCATGCAACGCAAAGCTGGCAAGCTAACAAAGCAAAGCTAGCATGTTAGAAACGCATATCTAGAAATCTAGCAATCTAGCAAAGGGAAGCTTTCAAAGCTAGCAACGCTAAACTTGTAAGCTAACAACGCAAATCTAGCAAGCTACCAAACTAGCAACGTAAAGCTAGCAAGCTAGCAACTCAAGCTAGTAAGCTATAACTCATAACTAGCAAGCTAGCAACGCAATGCTTGCAAGCTAACATCGCAAATCTGGCAAGCTAGCAAACTAGAAAAGCAACGCTATCAAGCTAGCAACGCAAAGCTTGCAAGCTAGCAACGAAAATCTAGTAAGATAGCAACGAAAAGCTAGCAAGCTAGCAGCGCAAATCTAGCAATCTAGCAAGCTTGAAACGCAAAGCTAGCAAGCGAGCAACGCAAATATAGCAAGCTAGCAACGCTAATCTAGCAAGCTACCAACGCAAAGGTAGGAAGATAACAAAGCCAAGTAAGCAAGCTAGGAACGAAAACTAGCAAGCTTCTAACGCAAACTAACAAGCTAGCAAAGCAAAGTTAGCAAGCAAGATACGCAAAGCAAACAAGCAAGCAAGCAACTCATAGCTATCAAATTTGCAACTCAAATCTAACAAGCTGGCAACGCAAAGCTAGCAAGCTAGCAACGCTAATCTAGCAAGCTACCAACGCAAAGCTAGCAAGATAACAAAGCCAAGTAAGCAAGCTAGCAACTAAAACTAGCATGCTTCTAACGCAAACTAACAAACTAGCAAAGCAAAGTTAGCAAGCAACATACGCAAAGCAAACAAGTAAGCAAGCAACTCATAGCTATCAAAATTGCAACTCAAATCTAACAAGCTGGCAACGCAAAGCTAGCAAGCTAGCAAAGCAATGCTAGCAAGCAAGCAACGCAAAATTAGCAAGCTTGCAAAGCAAAACTGGGAAGTTGGCCAACATAATCTGCCAAGCTTAGAAAGCAGAGCTCACAAGCTAGCATCGTAAAGGTGTCAAGTTCTCAACGCAACGCTAACAAGCTAACAACGCAAAGCTAGCAAACTAGCAAGCTAACAACGGAAAGCTAGAAAAGTAGCAACGTAAAGCTAGCACGCTAGCAAAGCAAAGCTAGCAAGCTATCAACGCAAAGAGAGGAAGCTAGCAACTCTAAGCTAGCAAGCTAGCAACGCAAAGCTAGGAAGCTAGAAACGCAAAGATAGGAAGCCAGAATTGCAAATCTAGCAAGTTAGAACGCAAAGCTAGCAAGCTAGCAACGCAAAGCTACCAAGCTAGCGACGCAAATCTAGCAAGCTAGCAACGAAAAGCTAGGAAGCTAGCAACGCAAAGCTAGCAAGCTGGCATCGCAAAGCTAACACGCAAGATAGGCAAAGCAAGCAAGAAAGCAAGCAAAGCATAGTTATCAAGATAGCAACCCAAAGCTATCAAGGTAGCAACGCATATTTAGCAAGTTTTCAACGCAAAGCAAGCAAGTTAGCAACGAAATACTAGCAAGCTAGCAACTCAAATCTTGCAGTATAGCATGCTAGCAACGAAAGCTAACAAGCTAGCGACTCAAAGCTTCAAGTTAGCAACATCAAGCTAGCAAGCTTACAATGTAAAACTACCAAGCAAGCAACGCAAAGCTAGCAAGCTAACAACGCAAACAAGCATGCTAGCAAGTTAGCAACGGAATGCTAGTAATATAAGAAAGCAAATCTAGCAAGCTAGCAACGCACAGCATTCAAGCTAGCAACGCAGAGCTGGCAAGCTAGGATAGAATAGTTTGCAATCTAGCAAAGCAAAGCTAACAAGCTAGCAACGCAAAGCTAGCAACGCAAATGAAGCAAGCTAACAACGCATATCAAGCAAGCTAAAAAGCAAGCAACGGAAAGCTTGCAAGCTTGCAACGCAAAGCTAAGAAGCTAGCAACGCAAATCTAGCAAGCTAGCAAACTATTAACTCAAAGATATCAAGCTAGCATCGCAAAGCTCGCAAGCTAGGAAGGCAAAACGAGCAAGCTAACAACGCAAATCTAGCAAGCTAGCAAGCAAGCTAACAACGCAATGCTAGGAAGTGTGCAATGCAAAGCTTGCAATCTAGCAAAGCAAAGCTAGCAAGCTAGGAACGCAAAGCTAGCAAGCGAGCAACGAAAAGCTAGGAAGCTAGCAAAGCAATGCTAGCAAGCTAGGAAAGTCAAGCTAGCTAGCTAGCAACCCAAATCTAGAAAGCTAATAACGCAAAGGTAGCAAGCTAGAATTGCAAAGCTAGCAAGCTGGAAGAGAAGAGCTTGCAATCTTGAAACGCAAAGCATGCAAGCTATCAACGCAAAACCTGCAAGATAGAAACACAAAGTTGGCAAGCTAGCAACGCAAACCTAGCAAGCTAACAACGCATATCTAGATAGCTTCCAAGCTAGAAACGGGAATCTAGCAAGCTGGCAAAAAAGCTAGCAGGCTAGCAACGCAAAGCTAGAAAAATAGCAACGCAAACCTGGAAAGATAGCAACGCAAAGCTAGCAAACTAGTAACGAAATGTGAGTAAGCGAGCAACGCAATGGTAGCAAGCTAGCAAAGTAAAGCTAGCAAGTTAGCAACGCCAAACTATCAAGCTAGCAACGCAATGATAGCAAGCTAGTAACCCAAAACTAACAAGCAAGATAGGCAAAGCAAGCAAGAAACAACAACGCACAATTATCAAGATAGCAACGCAAAGCTATCAAGCTAGCAACGCAAAGATAACAAGCTCTCAACGCAAAGCTATCAAGTAAATAACGCAAAGTTCGCAAGCTAATAACGCAAAGCTGGCATGCTAGAAACGCAAAGCTGGCAAGCTAACGAAGCACAGATGGCAACCTAGCAACGCAAAGCTGGCAAGTTAACAAGCAAGCAACGAAAAGCTTACAAGCTAGCAAAGCAAAGCTTCAAGCTAGCAACGCCAATATTACAAGCTAGCAACGCAAAGCTAGCAATCTAGTATTGTAAACAAGCAAGCTAGAACGCAAAGATACAAACTAGCAACGCAAAGCTACCAAGATAGCAACGCTAAACTAGAAGTCTTGAAACTCAAAGCTAGCAAGCTAACAAGTTATCAACGAAAGGCTAGAAAGCTATCAACACAAAATAAGGACGTTAGCAACTAAAAGATAGCAAGCTAGCAAAGCAAATCTAGCAATTTAGCTTTCTAGCAACCAAAAGCTAAAAAGCTAGCAACGCAAAGCTAGCAAGCTAACAACGCCAAGCTAGCAAGCTAGCAACGCAAAACTAGCAAGCTAACAACGCAAAGCTAGTAAGCTAGCAAAACAAAGGTACCAAGCTAGCAACACAAAACTAGCAAACTAGAAACTCAAAGCAAGCAAGCAAGCTCTCAAGATAGCGAAGGAAACCTAGCAAGCTAGAAACGCAAAGCTAGAAACCTAGCACCGCACTGCAGCCAAGCTAGCAACGCAGAGCTGGCAATCTAGCAAAGCACACCTTGCAAGCTACCAAAGGACACCTAGGAAACTAGCAACGAAAACTTGCAAGCTAGCAACGCAAATCAAGAATATCTAGCAAGCTATAAAAGCAAAGATTTCAATATAGCAAAGCAAAGTTTACAAGCTAGCAACGCCATCCTATCAAGTTAAAAACGCAAAGCTAGCAATCTAGCAACGCAAATTTACCAAAGTTTGCAACGCAAACCTAGCAATATAGCAACGCAAATCTAGCAACGCCAAGCTAGCAAGCAAGTAAGAAAGTAACGCAAAGTTATTAAAATAGCAACCCGAAGCTAGCTTGATTGCAACGCAAAACTAGCAAGCTTGCATCACAAAACTAGCAAGCTAGCAACAAAAAGCTAGCAAGCGAGGAACGCAAAGCTAGCAAGATCGTAACGCAAAGATAGAAAGATAGAAACCCCAAGCTAGCAATCGAGCAACGCAAAGATGCAAGCTAGCAACGCAAAGCATAAATTCTAGAAACGCAAATCTAGCAAGCTATCCACACAAAGTTGTTAAGCAAAATACGGAAAGAAAGCAAGCAAGTAGGCAAGTAAGGCAAATCTATCAAGATAGCAACGCGAAGCTAGCAAGATAGCAACGCAAATATAGCAAGCTTGCATCGCAAAGCTAGCAAGCTACCAACGCAAAGCTAGCAAGCTAGCAACGCAAAGCAAGCAAGCTACAAACGCAAAGCTAGCAAGCAAGCAACGCAAAGTTATCAAGCTAGAAACGCAAAGCTGGCAACCTAGCAACGAACTGCTGGCCAGCTGGCAACGCAAAAATGGCAAGCTAACAAAAAATAGCAAGCCAGCTAGTCACGGAAAGGTAGCAACGCAAAGTTAGCAAGCTAGAAACGCATAGTAACAAGCTAGCAACGCAAACCTAGCAAGCTAGCAACGCAAAGCTAGCAAGCTAGCAACGCAAAGCTTGGAAGCAAGAAACAAAAATTCAGAAAGATAGCATCGCAAATCTTGCAAGCTAGCAACGCAAAGATACCAAAATAGCAACGCAAAACTAGCAAGCTAGCAAAGCAACCTCGCAAGCTAGCAACGAAAAGCTAGCAAGCTAGCAACGGAAAGCTAGAAACGCAAAGCAAGCCTGCTAGCAACGTAAAGCTAGAAAGCTAGCAACGCAAATCTAGCAAGCTAGGAAAGCAAAGCTAGGAAGCTAGCAACGCAATGGTAGCAAGATAGCAACGCCATGCTAGCAAGGTAAAAACCCAAAGCTAACAAGCTTGCAACGCAATGCTAACAAGCTTGAAACGCAAAGCTAGCAAGATAGGAACGCAAGTCTAGCAAGCTAGAAATCTAGAAACTCAAAGTTAGCAAGCTAGCAACGCGAAGCTAGGAAAATACCAAAGCAAAACTAGCAAGCTGGCAAAGTAAAACTAGAAAGATAGCAAAGCAAATCTAGCAATCTAGCAAGCTAGTAAGGCAAATCTTGCAAGCGAGGAACGCAAAGCTAGCTAGATCGTAACGTAAAGATAGAAAGATAGCAACGCTAAGCTAGCAATCTAGAAACGCAAAACTAGCAAGCTGGCAAAGTAAAACTAGAAAGATAGCAAAGCAAATCTAGCAATCTAGCAAGCTAGAAATCTAGAAACTCAAAGTTAGCAAGCTAGCAACGCAAAACAAGGAGCTATTTCAAAGAAATAGCGGCTCTGGTCTAGAAAGTCCCCCATACGCCTTGTAAGCAAGTAACGCAAAACTATCAAGATAGCAGGCCGAAGGCAGCAAAATTCAACGCAAAGCTAGCAACCTTGCATCGAAATGCTAGCAAGCTAGAAACGCAAAGCTATTAAGCTAGAAACGCAAAGCAAGCAAGCTAAAAAAGCAAACTTATCAAGCTAGCAACGCAAAGCTAGCAAGCTAGCATCGCATTGCTAGTAAGATAGCAACGCAAAGCTAGCAAACTGGCAACGCAAACTAGCAAGCGAGCAACGCAAAACTAGCAAGTAAGCAACGCAAATCTAGCAAGCTAGCAACGCATATCTAGCAAGTTAGAAATATAGCAACGGAAAGCTAGCAAGCTAGCAACGCAAACTTTTCAAGCTAGCAACTCAAAACTGGCAAGCTAGCAACGCAAAGCTGGCAAGTTCTCAAAGCACAGTTTTCAAACTTACAACGCAAAGCTAGAAAGCTAGTAACGCTTATCTAGCTAGCTAGCAAGCTAACAACGGAAAGCTAGCAGGCTAGCAACGCAGTGCTAGCAAGCTAGCAATGCAAAGTTAGGAAGCTACCAACGCAAAGCTAGCAAGCTAGAAACGAAAAGTTAGCAAGCTAAAAAGTCAAAAATGTCAAGCTGGCAAAGCAAAGCTGGTAAGCTAGCAACGCAAAGCTAGCAAGATAGCAACGCTAAGCTAGCAAGCTAGCAACGCAAAGCAAGCAAATTAGAAACGCAAAGACACGAAGCTAGCTTTGCAAAGCTAGCAAGTTAGAACGAAAGCTAGCAAGCTAGCAAAGCAATGCTTCCAAGCTAGCGACGC
>NW_019733333.1:0-983 GCF_002891405.2 Cryptotermes secundus
ATGATGATGATGATGATGATGACTCTTTTATGCAAAAATCACATCTATATGGAGTTCATGGTATACCACATAAGCTAATCAAATCCTATATTACAAGCAGAACACAAGTGAAAATTTGATATGTAGCAAACAACTGGCTGAAAGAATATTTGTCAAGTAGCCTTCCAGGTAGATATGGAGTGCCTCAAGGTTCTATTCTTGGTCCATTACTTTACATTTTAAATGTAAATGATGTATCACATCTAACACAAGGCAGAGCAATAATGTATGTTTATGACACATCACTATTGAATATAGGACAAAACATAAATGAACTCCAACAAACATCAGAAAATACAGAGTTAGCTGAGCAATGTTTTGAAACAAATAATTCATCTATAAATTAGTACAATACACTACATTCTCTTCCAGACAAAACAATGCAGGCAGGAAAGTGAATTAAAAATCCTAATAAGGAACAGGGAAACAGTGAATGTGAAAAGTACAAATTTCCTTGGTGTTATAACTGACAGCAATATGAGCTGGGAAGTACATACTGAAACACGTGTAGTATAACTTATTTATAATTAATAGGCTATCTAAAATACAGTAGAGCTTGGTTATAACGTCATCAAAGGGACCTAAAAATAGTGTCGTTATAAACGAATGTCGTTGTAACCGAAATGGGCACTTCAACAGTAGCCTTATGTTAGTCACGTAAAAATCTACCAAAAACCGAGTTAAAATGTTGCATTTTTTAGTGAAATACATAGTTAAGTACAGACTAACGTAACATTAACGTGGAATTGCCCAAATGTGTAATATCAAAGACATATTACAGCGCTTTTCACTGACAATACACACAATATTTCACGAATCACTTTAACTTTCTCTTCAATGCTTAAAACTTTCCTTTTCATTGCCATGTTTTCGCTACTGCACTTCTCTGGGTTTAGGCAGGAACACTATAGGGTAAGTAGACAATGTGAGGTCCTGTTAGACGA
>NW_019733333.1:4153-21741 GCF_002891405.2 Cryptotermes secundus
TTTTTAGTGAAATACATAGTTAAGTACAGACTAACGTAACATTAACGTGGAATTGCCCAAATGTGTAATATCAAAGACATATTACAGCGCTTTTCACTGACAATACACACAATATTTCACGAATCACTTTAACTTTCTCTTCAATGCTTAAAACTTTCCTTTTCATTGCCATGTTTTCGCTACTGCACTTCTCTGGATTTAGGCAGGAACACAATAGGGTAAGTAGACAATGTGAGGTCCTGTCAGACGAGATTCTAGGAAAGGAATGCAGTTAACAACCTGCCGCGTCCTCTTGCACTATTCACGCAGTCCCACCCCACACCCTTGTTTTCGCATAAAACCCAAGCTCCTCTTGCAGCCCGCGGTCGTATTCTTCCAGGACAGTCACGTCAGCAAGTAGAGAACGTGAGGGTGGGCAGACACATCGAACTTTCCCACGATATCAGAGAAATTCAGGAATGAAAATGACGTTACATATGAGGTTGATGCATTTGTGCATGTCATACTAAGCAAGCATAAAAACAGTTGCTTTATGAGAAATTAGTCCGTACCATTGAATATTTGACGCAATAGACAAGGTGTCGCAGAAACCGATGTTGCTATAACCAAGTTTTACTGTACTTGACAAGAATGTAAGAATAATGCTGGTTTGATTTATCCTCTTCTGGCATATGGAATCATTGTACAGGGACAGTGTGTGAAGGCATTCACTATACACACAGGTACCCTTCAAAAAAGGGCTGTAGGGTACATAGCAGGGTTAAAACAACTGGAATCATGTAGAGATATTTTTAGGCAACTAAAGACGTTGACAGTACATTCACAATACATTCAAGACACAATCTTATATGCATAAAAGTGTGACTGCACTGTAAATAAACAAGAACATACATAAAAGGAATTAAAGGACTTCATTATTAAGTGATGTTATTATTCAACAAAAGATTATCTCAATGAAAAATTCTGTAATACTGGCTACTGATAAGCAGATGTATAGAATAAGCTATAGTTGTAATAACTATAGACTGTCTCTGTGGTCTAGTAGTCAAGAGTTCCTGCCTACAGATCCAGAGATCCTGGGTTCAATTCCCGGCGCTACCAGATTTCCTGTGAATTAGTGGGTCTGGAATGGGGTCCACTCAGCCTCCTGAGGATAACTGAGGAGCTATTTCAAAGAAATAGCGGCTCTGGTCTAGAAAACCGAGATTAAAGGCCGTGGGTATCCATTGTGCTGACCACGCGACATCCTCTATCAACAAAAGTTGGCACTAACTTATCTGACAAGCGGCGGTCGCTCAGTCGGTATAGTTCGCTTGCGAACTATGGGCCTCGGAGTTTCTTTGTTTGTAAAAACTTTATACCATATTCATTAATGTATTTCGATAATAACAATAATATACACAGCCATGTCCTACATCAATGTATTTTGAACTACAGGATAAAATAAAAATGACTGTATGACTGAGACAACTGTAATTTGTCTGTCGGCATCAGCACAATCCAAGGTACAACAGAGAAGCAACCTATTATTATAACACTATGATTCAATGTTACCGCAACATTTGGCCCAAAAGTTTGCCATCTATTGCTAGAACACTGGTTGGCATATTCTGCAGTTCATTGCTAGAACACAGGTCGCATATTCTGCAGCTCATTACACCAGCCAACAATTTCCCACAATTTCTGCATAGTTCGAGGTACAAAACAATAACACACAAAATACGTATTGTGTTATAACAGATACATTCATTACCTTCATGTCATGGCTCAACTGTGGAAAGACTGCTGGATAAATTCTAGAACATCTTATGTATGCAAACGGAAATCAAGAATACTGCCAAAGGGTTCACGTCCAACTAGTGCCGAGATCAAGAAAATGTGGATCTATACATCCACTCCCCCATACGCCTTCATGGCGTAGTCGTTAATTAATTTACCACAGGGACAAATTTACTTTTTACTGCCATATGATCCAGAGGTGCCATGATTATATTAGCTGGATAACATTATGCTGTTTCTCGTTCCACACATAACCACCAATAAACACGATAGTAATCTAACACCACCATGAAAAAAAGGGTAAGCAAATATCTCTGACGTGAAACCGTCGCTACCGGTCGCTACTTACTTCGAGCGTGACGGACGAACAGCTGATTCCATTCAGTGGGATATTTTACTATAAAGAATAAATGCAGTGTATTCATTTGGTTATCACAGGAAGCAACATTTTAAATTGTCACATTAAACTGAGCTCTTCAAACAACGTATCTACTCCCGGTTTATGAACCAAAGATGTTTAATTTGAACATGCAATGAAATGTCAAAATTAAAACACGAAACTTGACGTTTACGATCTTTCATAAACAACTCTATTGGTAGGCCTGATTGCAAGTCTTCATTGCAATTTGTTTTCACCTTAAACTGCTTGCCAAATGTGATGGTGTTTTGTTTCTGGGCACAGAACCATCAGGAAGCCAATTTTTCTTGTCAGGAATTGTAGTGTTTATTTTATAGTGGCATTGTGTTAGTGAATATAGCCTCGTATGCCGCAAAAGTAGTATAACTGTTTGCTGTAAAATTCTTTAAAATGATAAAATTGTTTTCTTTGAAACAACAGAAAAAAGATGGTGAAACAGCTCCAAAAACTGGAAACCAGAAGAAACCTTCAGCAGCACAATTACGAATTACGAAAGGTGGGTGGATTCGTTCAAGTAGCAGCCCAAAAAACTACATCGATGCTGAATATTTGCTACATTTCGAAGAACCCCAGCCCTGCGAACCAAAATACTTGGCTGTTTATGTCATACAATTTCCATGTCATGACCTAAAGTGAAGTATTCAATTTCAGATATAAATGAACTTAATTTACCCAAGACATGTAATACGGAGTTTCCAGATCCAGATGATTTGCTGACATTCAAGCTTATTATATGCCCAGATGAGGTAAGAAAACCACACAAAATATATTGTAATTTGCCAATTGATTAGTTTGCAGAAAGTTAACAGATTTCTAAATGTTTTTATATGGAAGTGAGCATCGTTCAGTACTACAGTCTTGGCAGTTGTTTTTATGCAGAAAATTCACAGATTGTTAAAGGTTTTTATATGAATATGCTTAGTTTTTTAATAATGTTCTGTCGCTGGGTCTTTCCTGTCTTTCATTTTCATGAAAGGAAGACAAGAGAAAGCATATGAATAATGGTATGTTGTATAGCAGTGGGTGTGACACAAGAAATAAAAATGACTGTCATTCATAGGTATGTACATAATTGAGAACTTTATAACAGTGAACCATCAATAGCATGTTGTATCCTTTATAACAAATTACCTAATAACATAAAACAAATAGGTCATGACATCCAGCTTAAAAATGAATTGAAGGACTTACTTATTCCTCATTCCATCAAATTCTCCATGAGCATTATCACCAGTACAGGTACAATAGGACATATGGAAGCTGACATGCCGAGGGGACCTAATATGGATTCCACCTCACACTATATGAAATCTTAACTATTGTAATCTACTGTAATCTATTGTAAACAATTTTAAGTATTGTAACTTTATTCTGTTATTGTAATCAGCCAATGTACAGTAACTGACTTGTCCTATATCATGTAACTGATCTATAGAAACGAAATAAATAAATAAATAAGAGATGCTAATATTCAATAGAAGATAATGAAAAATTCTGTAATATTGGTTGTTGATAAGCAGTTATATAGAATAAGCCATTTTTCTGATAAGTATATACCATAATTACGCTTGTCATGGTAGCCGAGCGGTCTAAGGCATGCACTGTCTTCGCTCGCTTGGAAGCCGGGATCGTGGGTTCAAATCCCACTCAGGGCATGGATGTTTGTGTGCATTTTTCTGTGTTTGTCTACAGGTGCCTTGCGATGAGCTGATCACTCAGCCAAGGAGTCCTACCGTATGTGTAAGATCGAGAAAAACCGAAGTGAACGGAGTTCATGGAGGTAGGCCTAGGCCCACTGGGGCTGTAGTGCCAAGAAAAAAAAAACATAATTATTAATGTATTTTGATAGCAATATAGAGGAACATGTCCTATATCACTGTATTTTGATCTACAGGATAAAATAAAGAATGAATGAAATCTTCTGTATTACACTGTCATAAGATTGTCACTGGAGCTTACTTGGTAGTTACATACCGTGACATGTAAGAATCGATGCAAGCAGAATGCCAGAATTGTTCAGTAGCTTTCTCTTTTCATTTAGCTTTGTTCTGTATCATGGGAAAGTGAGGTATGTAATGTCATTGTCTGTCCTCTTCAAATAATTTTGAAACAGAATGGCCAGTTTTCATTAAACACTATGTAATTAACATGTTTTTAGAATGAACCCTATATTTGAACTTGAGATTCCCTATCACTAACAGTAGGAAAAATTACTTGTGTAAGTTTAAGAAGTGTGAGTAGTATTTATTTGACTGTGTCTCCTTTTAATAATAGATCCTTGAAAATTATGTATCTTTAATGAAGTCAGTATGCAGAATGAAAATTAACATCATTATGACCACACAAAATTTTGTTTTTTCTGTATATTGATTGTGGTTGTCTTAATTTATCACGTTTGAAAGAATATCATTCTGTTGTCTTTAGGGTGAAATGATTGACAGTGGACTTTCTTCTCATATATCAGGTACCATATCATAGGACAGAGGGATGTATTTTGATTGTCCTTCCACTGTCCTCCTGGACTTATAAATATGAGGATGCCAGGATCCTTCAGTTGATGCTTACATCATTTTACCATTCTCTGTGTGCTAGATGTAACCAAAATGTAGTAGAATCACGCATTTCTCAACATACAATTCAGTGTAATTCACTATTTCTTCAGTAACTTAGTGAGGGTTGTGAGACATCAAGACTCCCACATTTTGTAGACAGTTGGCTCACAGATGGCAGTGAGATTGTCAGCTTTACATGTTGGCCACCCTTTACTACCAGGAAGATTCCTGGTACTCATTTCTGTTAGAGGCTGAGTCGACCACAGGGCCATGGTGCGGCTGGAAGGATGAGGTCAATTGAAAAATCCAGTGACCTCATTGGGAATTGACAGGCATGAATTTTATATATGCAGAGTGATTTAAGAGTGCTACAGCCAGACATTAGGAGGTTGTTGGGGTATGGATGCCACCCCTTTTGAAGAATATGAAATAACTGTCCATTCATGTATACAGTTGGTTATTTGTATTTAATATCTTCATTTTTATATTTAGTTGCAATGAATGAAAGCACAGGTTTTTGAATTTTACATTACATTTAACATAAATGTGTTTCTTCACAAGAACTGTTAAAAAGTTACCTTCTCCAACTTGTACGCATGCTTCACAGCAGTGACTGGTGTCCCTAACATAAGCAGTTGTCTATGTGAAAAGTGGGGTCCATCTTCTGATAAAAGGGGATCTGTTCTTTCAAGGAAATCAGCATACTGGATACCACCAATACAGTTCGCAATCATGTATGGTCCAGTTAAGTAATCATCTGTGAGTCTTGCCTGAATGTTGACACTGTATCTTTGTTGAAATGAACAGCAGCAAATAGGATAAGGATTGTCCAGTGCCCACTCATGTAGGTTGTGGAATTTGTTTACTCTGTTCATTGTTAAATGCCTCATCAGCCCACAGTATATAGCACAAAAATCATGGCCATCTAGTTTCTGTAAAAGCCTTTGACAGAAAGGCAGGCAGAGATTATCATCCCCTGACACTGTCAGCCATGAACAAGTTGTATATGAAAGACATGCTGCTCCTTGTGCAGCATAGACCAGTGCACTCAGAGGCCTGTTTCATAGGAAACCTGACAAGTGCTAATCAGTGGATTAGTATGTGTAGCATTCAAAATTTCCCCTCATTCTGTACAATGCATCTGCTGTGGCCAGTATATGCTGGTGGCATGAATTCATCTGCTCTCAGACTGCAGTGTACCACTACAAACATGTGCCTGTTAGGTTATGCCCATTGTTGATACCAATGCTGGTATTTCCTTGATGCAGATGTAGTATTTTTATCACAAAAGCCGTGCATGAAATTCATATTAGCTTACTTCACATTACAAAGTCATTGCTCTTATCACTGCTGTGCCATTGGAAGTAATGTGAACCTTAAGTGAATGCAGTATGAACTGTCTTATGTTATGAATCCTGCACTACATGAAATTATCTTAACGAAGCCATGTGTGGCTAATATCAGATATGAAAGAATTCAGTGATGTAACTAAGAGTAAAAGGTAAAGTCATCCCTGTGCTCAACTAATGAAGCACTGCACCATGAAGATGCATGGGAGTGTGTAACCTCAAGATTTATATAAAAAAATGAGTTTATTTTCTTATAGGTAATATCACTCTAACCTATTCCTGCCCATTTTTGGTTAGATTACAGATGTACAGTAGGAATAACCTTGGGAGTTTGAGTTTCCAGTACATGTACAGAGGAAATAATGTTCCACAGGCAACTTTAGCCATGTCATATTGGCTGATGTTAACATTAGGTGGTTAAACACTGAAATCTCAACATTTGTTTCATGTATACTTAATGAGAAATAGTGGCTATTGCTGACATTATCTGGCTCATCTCAACAACAGCAACATGCAGAGTTTGGCTGTAACATAAAAATAGGAAGTATCACAAGTACCAGCTAAAATAATGCATGACAGATCACAGCACATGACTGATTCATTGCACTGTGGTAACTGCCTTTGTGATTAAAGGTAACTGCCACTGGTATAACCTTGAAAATTTTCCATCAGACACTAAATAAGCATTAAATGCATTTTCTGCTTACAAGGTACAGTTGGAAAAGTTATATTCCTGCATACTCTAAAATCCCTATTTAAGCATAAAAGTGACGCTAAATATGTGCTTTCAAAATATGCTACTCTGCCTCCACCCCTAAACACCATGCTATGGGCTGTGTATAAGTACATCATTGGTAACACAATTTAATAATCATAAATGTTGAACTTTTCTATAATTTATGATTGACTTATTAATTTCAGGGCTTTTACAGAGGAGGACGTTTCAGTTTTAGCTTCAAAGTTGGGCCAAACTACCCGCATGAGCCACCTAAAGTAAAATGTGAAACTCCAGTATACCATCCAAATATTGACCTGGAAGGCAATGTTTGTCTGAACATCTTGAGGGAAGACTGGAAACCAGTACTCACAATCAATTCCATAGTTTATGGACTACAATATTTATTTTTGGTAAGGCATGTCATCATTATCAACATTATGGCATAGGCCATCAGACATATTTCAACACCATTCAGAGCTCTGGCGGGAGCCATTTATCCCCCCCGCCCCAGTTCTTCCTTTGTTCTGGCCTACTGTGATATCTTTCCTAACTTGCTGTCTGTGTCTTGATAGCGGTTTTCCTCATGATTTCTTTGTTTTAGTGTCATATTCCAGTCATCTTTGGGATTCTTTGTTCATTCTTAAAATGTGCCCATGCTACCTTATTCTGCCTATATCACACACTAACTCATGGAGCTGAGCTCAAGAACTTCTCAGCATTTTATGTAACCTGAAGGTTCATCACCATGTTCACAAGAACCCTCCACTGGTCTCTATCCTGAGCCAGACCAATCCATTCCATACCATCGTCTCTCTCTAAGATGCATTTTAATATTGTCCACCCACCTACATAACCTATGCAGTGGTCTCTTTCCTTCTGGCTTTCCCACCAATATCCTATATGCATTTCTCTTCTCCCCCATTCGTGCTACATGCATGCCCATCTCTTCCTCCCTGACTTGATCATTCTAATTATACTTGGAGAAGAGTACAAGTTATGAAGCTCCTCATTATGCAGTTTTCTCCAACCTCCTGTCACTTCATCTCTCTTTGGTCCAAATATAGACCCTCAGTCTATGTTCCTTCCATAATGTCAAAGACAAAGTTTCACACCCATACAGAACCACAGGCAAAATTATAGTTTTGTGTACTATAATTTTTATGTTTTTGGACAGCAGACGAGAAGACAAAAGGTTCTGGACTGAATGGTAGCAAGCATTATCCGAATGCAGTCTCCTCTTAATTTCCTCCTGAATCAGATTTTGATGTGTTATCATCATTCCCAAATATCTGAATTGTGCCATATTTTCAAAATATTTGTTACTTATCTTTATGTTATCATTTTGCCCTGCATTTTGGTGATAAGACAGCAACATATACCTAGTTTTCTCTGTGTTTACTTCTTGATGAACCCCCTTACTAGAGTAAGTTAAAGTTCATGTGCTTTTATTTATGGTATTTATATTATCACCCAGTGGATTCACATCATCAGCATATACCAGCAGCTGATGTGTCCCATTTAATTTCAGTCACACCTGGTTTTCCTGGACCTTCCTAATGGCATATTCTAAAGCAAAGTTGAAAAGGAGTGGCGATAAAGCATCTCCTTGTTTTGGACCATTCTGGATAGTAGCAAACATTTCCTGAATTTGATAATTTAGTGTGCTTCATTCCCAAGCATCAGTTAACTAAACTGAATAACAGTTAATATTTTATTTAATGGTGCCTTCAGATTGTATTCAGTTTTTATTTCCTCAAAAATACAATTTGCCTTTTATAACTGCAGGGCAGTTGCACTTTCACTGCTAGCAACTAAAGTAAGACAGTACCAAAGAGCATTCCATTAAATGTAACAATATATGTATCCAGTAACTCTACTTTTGGTACTGTATATGTACTATTCTATTTGCTTTCCAGTTTTCTGGGTATGACTTAGATGTCTTGTGGACTAATTCTGATTAGATTTATTGAAATTGTAAAAAATAAACACTCCAATAGGGGCAGTAAAATGGGAAGAAACATCTTTAATCAGAGGGGGTGAAAATTCATGTATATAAGAATTCAGAATCTAGTAGCTACAATTCATGGAATTCACTGCAGTCAAAAATATAGTAGCATGCATAAAATGGAGGTGAATGATACAGGATTTTTTTTCTTTTTTAGGAGCCAAATCCTGAAGACCCACTGAATAAGGAAGCTGCAGAAGTGCTTCAGAACAACAGGCGCCTCTTTGAACAGAATGTGCAGAAGGCAATGAGAGGTGGTTATGTTGGTTCAGTGTACTTTGAACGATGTTTAAAATGATGTGTAATGCACAGAAAAGACACTTATCAAAGAAAGTTGATGACTGACAAGAGTCTACCCCAGGAAATTGCAGCTTATTTCCTTGAGGTGGAAGGGAACCGGTTTCAGCTGCTGTTGGATGCTATTTGTAACCAGGATTGGATAATGCATATACTCTGCTTTATACATAACACCTCAACCACAAAACAATAGAAATTTCATTGTCCCCCTAAGTTCAGACAAACAGTAATCTTGTGTATACTTTTAATTCACTCATGATAACTGCAATAAAGAAAGCCTTTTTATGCATGGAAACAGTTCCCACACAGAAATACTGACTTTACTTATGGTTGATTTTAATTGTGTTTATGAAATTTATGGTCTTTGCTTTTTGAATAATTTTTGTTTAATATTTATGTGATTTGTTGGTCTGTAGTGTTTCCCCAGAAAGAAAATGGCTGTTTTATTAGGATTTGATCCTATTGGATTAAATTTAGGATCTCAATATCAAAAGAATTTTCAATTTACTGCTCTTTTAGCTTGAAATTATTAAAAAAATCATACTGAGGCCATTACCAAAGCAAATGCATTTCTTTGGCTACTAATTAGTATACTGTAGGCTGTTTCATAAATTTATTCTGCAAAATAAATTAATACTGATAGATATATGATTGTAACATCTATAGTTTTGCTTTCTGTTTATTTATGTTCATATATTTAAAATCTCGGTCCAGTTCCATGATATCCTTGCCAGAATCCTGACATTTACAATGTTTTTTAACAATCATTTGAGTGTCAAGAACTTATGACTATAATAAAGGATGTATATGTTCAGTGTTTGGCATTTAAATAGTACACAAAGCCAAGATTGCTAATAGTTAATTTACACAGTACTGAAAAATAGACTTTTAAGCATAATAATCACACCACTTCATGAGGCATATTTTTCATTCTGAATTAATAATACTCGTATTAAGACCTATAGTGAATATCATAAATTAACCATAGAAGTGCCAATATAATAATTCTCAAAATGCCTTCAATACAACAGCTGCACTGGTCAGCAACTGATGTGTAAAAAGGGGAGAGATCTTGAGAGTTAAGCTGGTTTAAGCATGGGTTAAAAAATCTTACAGAACTAAATTTTGAAGCACCATACACCTGTAATTTACCATACATATTTTGTCTTATTAAATAAATAATCCTATGTTTGATTATACCAGGAATAAACTCCATACCTACAGATGTATTATTCCTGGTGGTGTGCTTACAAGTACTCCTGCTTTCCGACCTACAATTTCGCTCTGAAACTGTATTTCAGCTTAAGGTCCACAATTCTAGTTTTATCCACTAGTGTTTCATCCAAGGCACATACCTTCAGGTCTAAAACAGGCCTTCAATATCTGTTTGTCATGTTACAATCACAATGAGTACCTGAAGCACACCATGTTTGTACACTTACATCATATTGGGCTCTGGTAGTGGTGGAAAGAACCTCAAGCCTTTATTCCTCTGTCACAGACTAAAACTACTTATGAATCACTTGAAAACACAGGAACCCCAACACATTCTTTTAGCCTGTGTATTACTGGCTCAGGCTTAGTTCCACAATAAATATGACTAAATAAATAACAACAGAAATTTAGATACAGGAATTGTAAGTTAATAATATATAATTCATTTACAAATTACGTTAATTGATGTATGTGGGAAATCACTGGCAAAAATGACATGCTGGGTGGCATTGAGTATTAAAATTACTAATTGTGGAGACCAATGTTCTCAATTTTGTTACACTCAGTCTGAGAGAGAGAAGCAAATCATACAAAGCCATTTAAACTCCATGTGTAACCATTCATTAGTACAGGAATATTTTAGTTGTCTTATTATATTCAATATTATACAGTCTTCTGAAATGCATTTCACTATTCTCATTCATAAGTCAGAAATTAAACCTCACTTATTCGTCACTTATATTATACCGTCTGCACTTCAGGAGTAATAAGAATGTATTCTTTTCATGTAGTCAGTTTTGCACAATGTGAATGTATTTTTACATTTAATTTAATTACAGTCTGTTCAGTACACACAGATTTCAGCAGGAGCTACGCACATGTAACAAGAACATGCTACTGTGGCTGACTTCTCCCTCTTACACGACAGTAAAAAAGGTGTGAAATGTTTCTCACAGATGTCCAACATCTATTAATTGTCACTATCAATTAGAAGACACTCTATCGTCCCAATGGAGTGCCACCAAAATTAAAAGAAGTAGGCACTGTCTGTTGGTTGAAAACATAACCTGAAAGATAAACTATAGTAAGTAAACAGGAACACATTCTGCCATATACAAATTCCTCAAGAAACAATTTACTACACAAAAGCATGTTATCGGCAATGTGACATCAAAAGCAGACCATGTAGTTAATGCATATGGCTTTAAGGAATTCATCCTCCAAATTTTAAGAAGTTCCAATGCAGCATGAAATCCTTATCTTTGGTATCGCTTGACATACAGGACTTAATAATAATGAAGGAAATTTGGTTTGATAGGAGTGTCATGACAACTGCAAGGGCAATGCAACCTCATTCAAACTGAGAACCTATTTCTGAACTTGTAAAGGCAAACTGCTTTGTTATACTTCGCTTTCATTAGAATTCTGCTTAATACAAACAGCTCATCTGCTTTAATCCAGATAATAATTATGTTAATCAGTTCAAGAGATTGTTGTGGCTACCCCTTTCTATTAATCTTTCAATTACATAATTATCTGATTCTCACACGCTTCACAATAATTGTTAGCATCTTATTTCAAAGCAGATATTGTTTCAAACCACAGAGCTAAATCTTATAAGATCCATGACAACATTCTACTTTATGACCACCACAGATATCATATGTAGCTGATTAATTCTATCCTTCATTTGGTACACCAAGCACTGCTGAACTGTACAAGGAGAGTAAAATTATGAAACGCTATTCCTTCCTCAAAATATTTTCTGTAGTTAAAAGCTTGAAAAATTCTGCTACATTCATCACTATCACTAAAAAAGCCTGTCAGATGATCCTATGTCAAGTCAATGCTTTTCACACCCATACAACCTACTTCTCCAAAATCAATGTGATTATAATAATAATCCCTTCCACATCTGAAAAATTAACAATCTCTTTTTTTTCTCTGCAGTTCTGAAATACTGAAAAGTAAGACGTGAAGCCATTTATAAGTCTGCAAAAATTCTTGCTACTTTTTTTTTACAAAACAGTACTGACAAAGAGTGTTTTGTCACAACATACAAGGCACTTCTCATATGAAGTTACTGTTGTGGCCCTCAATTAAGAGGATACTCTACTGTTTATTTCTGTGGTATGCCAGTCAGAATCATGTGAAATCTGGCAGTGAAAGATTGATTCTTCTTGTATCATTTTTGTCTTATATGGGTGAAGGACAAAAAGTGAAGACTGATTAATGTATATAAATAATAAAATTAACATATACAATATAAAGGGCCGAAACTGGTTGAGTACTTTTAAGGCAATTAAAATTTGTATTGCAAAAGTACATGCTTTTTGAAGTTTTTTTTATTGCTAGTGGGGTGGGACTAAGTCCCTTGTACTGCAGCCACTTCTGGCCTATTGTACCAGCCACAGATGATAGGTGGGGGTGATTGCGGAGTAATTGGTGGAATGAAGATTGGCAGGGGAAACCGAAGTACTCGGAGAAAACCTGCCACTTCGTCCACCACAAATCCCACTTGACCAGACCCGGGATCGAACCTGGGCCGCTGCAACGGGAAGCCAGCGACTAACTGCTTGAACTATGGCGCAGCCCCTTTTGAACAGTTTGTAATACACATTCCAGTAAAAGTGAAAGAAAACACTGTGAATATACAGGGGAAATGGTTGTACCTTGATTCATTATCCACTGCTCAGCTATGGACACACATGTACTCGTAATATGTTATTACCCTCTTTAAGACTTGTTCACTGTAAGCATCATGTGTCAGTTCCTTTGGTAGAAATTACATGTGCTGCTTACAGTGTACTGAAAAATCTAAAGCATTTTTTCAAGATGTCTGTTACACATTTGTGTATGAGAATGGTTTCATTTTCTGGAGAGAAGGCAAAGGTAAGATCTACTTTTTATGCTATTCATATTAGTTTGTCAATTAACCTAAAATAACTATTACAATTCGTGTCATACCTTGTGCCACAGCCCATGGTACAACACAGTATGGTTCCATTATTTAAATTTAAAATTAAACCAACATATTGAAAAAGTCCAATATCAAGAAAGCTATTTTGTTTCTAGGAGAAAGCCCAAAGGAAGACAGGTCAAACAAGATGAAAGGTAGATGCAATAGCCAAAAAATGAGCCATACGAGATGCAACCAATAACAAAACAAATGGACAGCAGCATGTAATTCTGGAATTTAAAAGGAAACTACTACTTCATTTGATGAAGTTAAAAGAATTTTCAGTTTCATACAGGAAACTGAATTGGCTGAGTATCTTAAATAGGCTGCAAGAGTACTTTGTGGTCTCATAAAACAATGCTGCAAACCTTGCCTTGCAGTATGGCAAAGAAAATGGGGCACATCCTGAGGGTTGGGAAAACAATGGCTGTGTTAGCAATATGTGGCTGGGGAACATCACAAGTCCTCACCTTTGAGAAACCTCTAGGCTACTTATACGACAAGTTTTAACTGTGAAAAGGCAAAAGCACTTTTTGAAAATTCAAAGAATCTCCAGTCAGGATACAAATTCTCTGCTAATAAAATCTATAATTTAGATGAGACTGGTAACTCAACTGTTCGTGTTCCTCCAAAAATCATCTTTGCTAAGGTACTCTAGCAAGTGGGGAGTGTGATTTCTGGGAAGACGGCATGTTATAATGATTGCTGTTGCAAATACCACTGATAACCATATTCTTCCAATTTTAATATTTCTAAGAGTGCACTGTAGAGATTCCAGGATAAGTGGTGCTTCTACAGCTTATACTGGGGGTTCAAAACCAAACATGCTGGTCATATGAGAAGCCCTTACAGAGTTCTGTCTTCTGCGACATAACACTATGTAGTCTAGTGAGTATCAACTTAGTGCTTCACCTTCATGATAAGCCAAACAAGAAACTGACCTGTCCTCCTCTATGCTGGTCTCTTACTTGGCTTACCCTGAAGATGGAGGTGATATGTTGCTCCAAAATGTTGACTTTGAATGTACTACATGGTATTATATCCCAGAAGATAGAACTCTTCTTAGTCACTATTATCAGAACCTCGATTTGTTGATTATTCAAAGCATTTTATCACACGTGAAAAGCTTTGCAAGAAAACATCCAGCTCTCTTGATTTTAGACAATCATGAGTCCCACATATCAATGCTAGTCATCGATATGGCAAAATAAGTTACAGCCACTGGATCATATAATCTATGGTCCATATAAAGCATATTACAATGCTTGCTTTTATGATTGGATAACCAAAAACTCGGGCAAACCTGTGACCATTTACAATGTCACAGGCATTACAGGAAAATTCTCCAGTACAGCATTCACTAAATGCTATACTGAAGAGGGGTTTAATGTGATACATTCATTTCCTAAATGAGAGTTTATTTTTAAAGATGATGAATTCCTGTTCTCCTTTGTTACTGACAAACCCTGAAGTTAGGTGGCAGAATCAGCTCTTTGTTGTCCATGGACCAACATAAGTTATCACCAATGAAGAGGAAAAATGAACTGAAACTATAAGCACAAAAGCATCCCTTCAAATAATGAGACCCTTCCCTAAAACCAAACCAAGGAAAACTGGAGGAAGAAAGAAAGCAAAATTCTGATAGACTCTCAGAGAAAAAGAAAACTGAAAATCAAAAGCTAAAAAGTATAAGGTGAAATATTCATATAAAATACCTGGGAAGAAAACTAAAGTACAGGTTGTAGGACTTGAGGTTCTCATAGCAGTGATTATGAAGAGTTTTGTCTTCTGGGATATAATGCCATGTAGTATGGTGAGAGTGAACTGATGATTCAGAGTAACATGTTACCTCCATCTTAGGATCAAAGTATAAGCACCATACTTGCTACCTGCTTTCATGCTGCTTTCTTAGTTGACACTGTATCCCAGAAGACAGAACTCTCTAAAGAACAGGCTGGTCATGGTTGACAGCTCTGAAGATGTTACATATGCAGAGCTAAACTTTGTGCAATTCTGTTTCAAAAGGAAATGGCTAATATTATAGAAGTAAAATGCAAGAAATTTCCCCAGTTAGTGATTTGGTAAAAGCAGAGTTTTAGTACAGATGACAGGGAAGAGTAGCATTTTTCATTATGTAGCTGATGGATATGTGTATGAAATCAAATATTACAAGCTGAAAAAGAAAATATTTTGGCATTCCCAGCAGTGACAAATTGTGGAAGACTTCACCCTCATTACCAGCAAGCTCATCCAAATATCATGCATCACAGCTGTCTTTTTAATGGATTTCAGTGCTTTCAATGTGAAACAGACTTGAGCTACCTATTTAACTTTATAAAATGTATGTGTTCACAGTTAGTTTTAACATATTTTGAATATAACTTATCTTTCAACAGTTCTTGTTCTTCATATGCATGAACATTTTTAATTGAAAGTTAATGGCTGAATACTAATCGTGAATGTTTTCTTGTTATTAATAATTTTATTCCTGATGATGTAAGCTGCTGCATATTTATCATTCTAAGTGTGAAAATTAAATTTACTCTAGTTTACCCTTCTCTTGAATTCAATCCCATGGTACAAGGTGGTACAACCACATACTGTACCTGGGTTACTTTTAACTCTTGCTAGGAGTACACTCACAAGAAAAGAAATGTAAAGTTAAAAGTATATTTAAGTTTCAGTATAATGGTTGAGGAGCATCCGAAACTTTCCTCCAATTAATGTTCACACAGAAAAATCCTAATCAGAAAATGACCCAAAACCTTCCCCTGTAGTCTTATTAATTTTACTAATTAAAATTCTCATGTTACAAAAATATAGAGTCCTAAACTAAAACAAAGACGTTTTCTTATATCAGTCCAAAATGTACATTTTGAGGACTGATATCTGAGGTTCTCATAGCAGTAAACATTAATATTACAATCTTCTGGAGTGGGATGCCGTACAGTTTGGTAGATAGTTACCAATGTTTCAGGGAAGCCAACCCAAACATGAAGCTGTAGATTCTTCTCAAATGTTAATACCCATCTACCAAACTACACGGCTTCACATTCAAGATGACCATAATCTTAATTCTGGCCAGTGCACACTGTTGGGCTTCAAGGAAGGTGATCTGACTGGTTTGGTAGGGAATATTAATCTTCAACTTGGGGGGGAGGTGGAGGATGAGGCTTTCATACACTCATTCGCATGTAAAGTGACATTCTCTATGAACTTCAACACAATGCCATGGAGACATATTCTTAATACAGCCACTAGATGGCATGACCGGTCAGCTCTGTGCTCTGACCGCAGTAGAAAAGCCCTCAGTACACATTACGCAGGCGACTGCATGGCCTCCAGAGCCACCATCACTATACTGACTGGTATTGGCTACTTCAATTGTTAATATCAGGTTACAGTTAGTGATTAAGGGGATGAAGAAAAAGGCAGAAGTATACATATGCATACAAGCATGGAATTTGAGGAGTGCTGAATAGATAAAGGTTTCAAAGTTCCTTATGGCTTATTTTAAGGTACAATCCTGGCACTCACATGGAAACCAGTGAAACCCACAAAAGCACTAGTAAGTACAACAAGGCACTTGGCTGAGAATGAAACTAGTAACCCCTAAATAAAATACCAGTGTGGCACATTATACCAGTATGCTTGTGTTTGCTTAGTGAATTACTGACTGCAGAAATCTTGTTTTGTATTCTTATGCATCCTGATCAATTTCAGAAGAAAAGAAATGTCAGATTTTTGTTAGGAAAAACCAAACAGAGGGCATATCACATTCTTGATCATTCTTCTCAACTGACCATTCAGAATCAGCATATCTATCTAACACACATAAATATCTTAAGCTGATGCAATCATTACATATAGTCACATGATGGAGTGTGACTACGAGGGGGGACCCAAAAATAACCGGAATTTATTTTTGTTATTTTTTATTTTTGCATTTTTATTGAACTGTATATTAGTCCCCTTCAAAGTATTGTTCATGTGCATTAATGCACTTGTCCCAACGCTTTTGCCACTGCTCAAAACAGTGCTGGAATTCTTGAGGCTGGATACTATTCAAAGCCATTAGCGTGTTTTCTTTGACTTCATCCACATCACGGAATCGCTTTCCTTTCAGACTTCTCTTCATCCGTGGAAACAAAAAAAAGTCTGACGACCCAGGTCGGGTGAGTAAGGTGGATGAGGCACAATCACCATGTTGTTGCTTGTCAAAAACTGTCGGACCATCAAAGCTGTGTGGGCTGGAGCATTGTCATGGTGAAGCAACCAGTTCCCATTTCTCCACAT
>NW_019733333.1:21771-25650 GCF_002891405.2 Cryptotermes secundus
TTTTGGCAATGTTTTCGTCATTTCTTCCTGTCGAAGAACGCCCGGGGCGTGGCATGTCTTCTGTTGACATGTTGCCAGATTTGAAACGGGAAAACCACTCGTAGACCTGTGATTTCCCCAAAGCATCATCATTAAAGGCTTGCCGAAGCATCCCAACAGTTTCGGCTGCAGTTTTCCCTAACAGAAAGCAAAATTTCACGCACACTCTTTGTTCCTTCTGGTCAGCCATCTCACTAATTGCCAAAGGGTTGAAACAGGAACGCACACAACAGAGCACCACAGACAAACCACTTAACTCAGACTGACGCCAGCTCACTAACAGTCGTGGGAGACCCCCAGCTAACACCATCTAGCAGCACAACTCGTAACTACAAAGCATGCGCGCGCAACAGGTCGGTTCCAGTTATTTTTGGGTCCCCCTTCGTACAGACAGGATTTGGCAATAGGATTACAAACTCAGTGTGGCAAATATAAAATTGAATCTGTAATTACTTGCCTCCACTTTGTTCTATCCTTTTACTTTCAGCGGCTGCCTTCCTTTGATCTGCAAGCACCATTACTTCCTGCAGAGCTTTCTGTTGTTCAGTTGTCAAGTTGGCTGTCAAAACCTGATACCATGTAGGATCATTAGCTTGAATGTCTGTAATACACACATTACATAAATGTATTATAACCATCTGAAATGTTACTTAAAAGTTTTTAAATATAAACCTTCAGCTGTTGAGGCAACACTGACCAGACCATAAAATCATTTGTAAATAATTAAGCCTCATAAAAACCAATCATACTGACAGGTTTTAGTGGGTTATGTTTCATGCACAATAAGAAACAATTTTAACCAATACCTACTTTGCAAAACTTCTTTGAATACAACATACTCATCAACATTACAGTTTTCTTCATCTAATGGAGTTGTATAGCTTTCCAAAGCAGTCTCCTCATTTGCTTCATAGTCATCATCACTATCATCATCTGTATCTTCATCCTGTTAAAGAATAATCTTAAGTAATGAATACAACTAAACAACCAATTTGCAGAAACATATATCCTTAAACAACTGCACTTTCATTTGTGATATATTGTAACATGTTTGGAGTAGGTACTTCCATGGTAACCTACCAAACATGTGACAATATTACACTTATCAAGACAAATATAAAAGCATGTAGGATTTGAGGTTCTCACAGCAGTGATTATGAAGAGTGAAACCTTCTGAGAGATATTGCTGTGTAGTCCACTGAAAGTCAACTGATGTCTCAGAGAAACATGTCACCTCCATCTTCATGGTTGAATAAACCAGGCAAAAGCAGAGCTCTGCTGGTATCTGGTATCTTTCTTGGCTTATTTGACCCTGAAGATGGAGGTGATACGTTCCTCCAAAATTTCAGCTGACTTCAATGGACTACACAGCATTATATCCCAGAGGAGAGTACTCTTTAATATAATGCACATTCAGAATTTGTCTACAATTACAACAAAAGTCTCAAAATGCCAAAAAAAGCTATGAAATATTACAATACACAAACTCTAATGCAGTGTTCTACAAATGATTTGTCTGCAGAACCGTTGGGTTTTACATTGCCCGCTATTGTAAATATTGTGGTGTATTTGCTCAAAGCAAGAACTGTGGAGGTAGAGAAACAGCTGTTGCTAGATAATGGTCCGTACACATGTAGCAGACGAATGTGTCATGTATGCTGTGATGTCACATAATAATAGAAGAGGTGCTGCAAGCAGTGTTCTCTTTGGGTCTGCACCACGCTCGTTGCTACACAGCTGTGCTGAAAACACATCTCTCCAGCAACAACAGAGGAAGTGGTGTTTTCTGTGGGTCTATCCCAAGGCTATATATAACAAGGATCTCATACAGCTAAAATGAGAACTGAGTCAAGAGTTTAGCTCTGTGAAGATAAGTGAGAAGATATGGCAGCAGAGAATTTAGAGTCTCTGGAGTTGGCAGAATAATGACATGTAAGGAATTAGGCTGTGCAAATAAGACTTCATATGTGACTGGAAGTTACAGTGAGACTGTTGTGAATCCACTGCCAGGAACCAACTAGTGGAGGGCATAATAGACAGAGGACACTAGTGTGCATAACAGTGAACTGTAAAGTGTGTACTAGCAGAAGTGCTGTAATTGTCTGTAGTTCCAAGTGGAGTGCATAAGGTGTCAATAAATCCAATCACCCAATCCAAAAACCATCTATTAGTCACCTCTACACATGATAATACGTTATGGATTATCATTATCTATCTGCTAACAATGCAACTCCAGACTGACCAGACTGTCAGAGCCAGACTTACTCTATGACTAGCCGTTTACCACCAATCTGTTCGTCTTGGCACCAAGCCCCGAGGTTTACAACAATATTTCTTTTTGCAAATGAAACCTTGTGGTCATTCTTGCAACTGTTTACTGAGCTCACAGCTCTGCCTCCAAATGCCATTTACATTAAATAAAAGACTGCTGCTGGTCCTTACTATATAGCCTTGACAAGGACTGCATTGAAAACACTGCTTCCAACAGTCTGTCTGATTTGGTATTTCTACTCATTGCAGTGGAAACATGTTTATTACACCGTTGCCCAGGAATGGCTGCCTCTCTTTGCCCCACTATCCCAGCTTTCAGCTGCCATGTCACATTTGTCTTCATTATGTTGTTCATATGTAACTTCAAAATTTGGTACCATCATGTTTTTAATTGTTCACAATAAACAATATTTCATATACAATCTGTAGGTATGTTCCTGGGCTATCTCCACACATTTCATGCAGCCACTGTATTGTTTTCAATTCTACAAAATACTACCTGAAAAAAGTTGCATATTTTCTTAAGATCTATTTTCATATGAGACTTGAGGACCGTGAGCTGTCTCTCCCTCCTCAAAAGTTTGTGCATCTGCCATGCTGTTATTTCCAATTGAAGGACAATAAAATGTACAGGGTTTGATATCCTGTAATGGCATGTCCATATCAAATTAAAAAAAAAAATTAAGTAACTAGTTTTAAAGTTAAAATCTGGGTCAAAGACACCGCTTTCTTTGAGAAAGGAAAGCAGGCCAAAAAAAACCCTTAAAAGGTAAGTTTCCAAATTTTACACAAAAAAGAAAAAAGAAAACCCACACAAATTGCACGGCATGTTCATTTAATCCTTGCCAGACAAGGAAACCACGTGTCCAAGGCAGGGATACAAACCACAATCTTTCACTTTCAGGCAGATGTGCGTACCCACCAAGCAGCAGTACAAGTGTTTGTACTTCAGCCTGGTTAGAGTAGCACAGAACGGTTTCTGGCTTCCCACTGTAGCAGCCCTAATTCCATCCCAGGTGAGGTCATGTGGGATTTACAGTGGACAAAGCAGCATAGGAGGGGGTTTACTCCAAGTAGTTTGGTTCACTCTGCCAATTCTCATTCCATCAGCTGCTGCATATTCAATAATCACAGACACTATAGTCTCAAAATTGCCAGTCATTTAAATAAGGTGGGGAGCAGGATGGCTGTTTATAAAAACTTACTTAGCAATCTGTCCTCCAGTTCCTACCTGAATATAGGATGTAACATTAAATGGACTACCAGCACTGCCTTTTGTTTTATTTCTCTGTAATTTTTCTAGATATTCCTGATTTGTCTCATCTATCTCATCTTCATCACTTGCTAGAACTTCTGGAACAGCAGTAACAGAGCACACGTTACTGGTTACTGGCCTTCACTGAAACTGAAACTTGGTATGAAGTGTACCATTTCATTAACAGCTTGATCTGTCATTACTCAGTCCTAAATATAAGCATTTATATATATATATATATATATATATATATATATAGAGAGTAGAGATTGTATATAACGTCATCGAAGGGACATAAAAATAGTGTCGTTATA
>NW_019733333.1:25894-30558 GCF_002891405.2 Cryptotermes secundus
ACGAATCACTTTAACTTTCTCTTCAATGCTTAAAACTTTCCTTTTCATTGCCTTGTTTTCGCTACTGCACTTCTCTGGGTTTAGGCAGGAAAACAATAGGGTAAGTAGACAATGTGAGGTCCTGTTAGACAAGATTCTATGAAAGGAATGCAGTTAACAACCTGCCGCGTCCTCTTGCACTATTCACGCAGTCCCACCCCACACCCTTGTTTTCGCATAAAACCCACGCTCCTCTTGCAGCCCGCGGTCGTATTCTTCCAGGACAGTCACGTCAGCAAGTAGAGAAAGTGAGGGTGGGCAGACACATCGAACTTTCCCACGATATCAGAGAAATTCAGGAATGAAAATGACGTTACATACGAGGTTGATGCATTTGTGCATGTCGTACTAAGCAAGGTATAAAAACAGTTGCTTTATGAGGAATTAGTTCATACCATTGAATATTTGACGCAATAGACAAGGTGTCACAGAAACCGATGTTGCTATAACCAAGTTTTACTGTATATATATATAAAGCAATATGTGTTTCCACTGAAAAAACAAAAGAAGTTCCCTCACAGTATACTCTTACTTGCAGATTCAATTTATAGTCCATTTTTATAATTCACATTTTAAGGTCTTCAAGAGCCTCTCTTGTGGGTCTACTGCTGGGTCAAAAAGAAGGAAAGAGAGAAGACTAAGACCACAACATGAATTTATATTTGAAACAATGATCTGACACCTCTTGATTTGTAAATTACTAATTCCATGGGACAGAGTGCTTGAGAAGCTAATAGCTTCTCCACTTGTCAAGATATTCCCAGCTTTTTATGGAACCTTCAGGTTTATTATTGTGCTCAGATGATTCCACCATATCCTGGACCAGATAAATCCAGTCCACATTATTACTATAGTTCATTTCTCTTGGTTCCATGTTAATATTACAATCTCAAGTAAGTGGTCCCTTCCCCTCAGGTATTCCAACAAAGGTTTTGCATGCATTTTTTATCACTCACATGCATGTTATTTGTCCCTAGCATCTCATCATCCTTAATTTGATCATACTAAGAATATCTGGTGAAGAGTACAGATTATGAAATCCTAATTATAGTTTTCTTCAGTAATGACAAAATGAATGACAATTATTGGGGATCTGCTCAATCCTCAAGAAACTGTTTCCCATCTGTTTACAATCACAAAAGGCTGCCTCTCTATGGCTTTCCCAACTAAACCCCAGCAGATCCATTTTCTAGTTACTTAAATCTGTTTACATTCTGTGTTAAAACTATAAAATAAACACCAGAATTTACAATATGATTAGGTAACTGACAACAAATGATAAATTTCTGTGGGTGAAATAAATTGGTAGTGGTAACTGTATGCACCCTGTGATCTCAGAATGTTGTACTTCTGCACAATGCATCTTTCACAACTTATGAAATCCTCTGTCGCATTTTGGGCAGAGTCCCTGAAAACACATTTAGTTCCCATACAGGTATACTGTGTGTGACATATAATAAACAGATAACGTTTGTACATGGTAACTAATCTAACACACACCTTGATCAATGTCAGATTCATCCTCTTCCTCTTCCTCTTCCTCCCCTTCTTGAGCCTTGGCTACAACATAGAGATGTATGCGTTACAAAATGGAGGGCTGTTTCGGCTATCACTGTGCTCTCACATGCATATCTGAATATAACTGACCTATATATGCTCTCTTCAGACCATCAAACAGGAGGATGAGTGATGGTATGATCTGTGCAGCACACTCATTCACTGCAACGGGGCGAACAACAGAGTTCACAAGTGTACACAGACCAAGCACACAGAGCTTTCTGTCATGGAGGCTACACACAAACAACAACAGTATAAGTACAGCAACTTAAGTTTCTTTTGCTGACTTTACCCACAGCTATACATAATAAAACTGCATAATATATTTCAGTAAATATATAGTGTTCTGAAACGCATAACTGTTAACATAAGGACTGAAGAATGTATACACACCTATGAATGTACAGATAAAAATGTAAAAGACAAAACATTTGTACACATGAAACTGCACATGGCTGCATACATAAAGTGATGTCAACTTTATTAACTTCTGAAGACTAAGTAAATATTCAGGATATAATTTCCACACTTTCTGAAAAAAGATTCTTTGTGTACCACTGGAAATCAAGTCTGTTCTTCAGGCTTTGCATGTGTTACAATCCTGTACTTTTCTTCTAATTCTAACCATGCTAAATTTGCAACTTCTAGAAAGCAAACTTTCCAAACAACTTAAATACGACTCTTCTCTGCATCCATTTTTATTTAAATTATAGGAATGGCATAAATATGACACTTTACTTATGATGACTTTCAACACTATAAGACATTAATGAGACACTTGCTTTAAGTCCACAGTACCTACGTATCATAAAGACAGTAACAATTATTCTCAGCTATTATATAGCAGCAGACCTGATAGTATGGCTGTATGTTGAGAACAGGTACACTATGCACTTCATTCTGTGATTTACTTATACAAGGTTCTGTCAATATTTTCAAACTTCCCAGTAGAATTACACTTCATATAAAGTTAAAGTTGTCCTGGTGCATAAATAATTAAGAACAATGCCATGAAGATATATGGGGGGAGTAGAGGTACAACTCCACCATTCTCGACCTCACTGCTAGATCTAGATGGAGGTGAGTGGTCAGCTTTACACCCCTATCAATATGCCCCTGGTACCCATTTGACAGGCAGCTGGGTATGCCCAGAGCCAGTCTTCATGTTATTGAGAAGAGAAAGATTTATTAACCCTGATTGGAATCAAACCTCAGCTGTCCATCCTATTATCATTATATGAAACCATTTCATTTAGTTGTCATAAATATAGAGAGCTATAAAGAGGACATGACAATGTCATACTCTTTTAGCCACATCAAATTTCTTCATCCTTCATATGCAATGGCAACTGAACAGAATCTATTGTAAAACTGTACTGTCAGGCAACGGGTGGTTCACAACTAAAACTAAAAAAAGTAACCAGTTATCCCTAATGAGATATTTAACACAATTACCCAAGGAAGCAATCTGTGTCATGAATCCACTGCTTAATAAAATGTGATGTTATGGACTCTGTGGGAGAGACAGCCAACTGTAATTTCTCCAGTGTTCCAAAGAGCAGCTGAGGATTATAATACAATGCTGCTATAACGACTTGGAGGCACATGGTACGCAATTCAGACGTTTTTACTTCACGTGTCAATCTCTGCAGAACAAGCTCAACGAAAGATGGTATGCACTGAAAAGAAACCAAATAATTGTTGAAACAATCATTTTTCTGAAATTATTACATCAAATATTTACAAATGAACAGGAATGTTACTTCACATATGGAAAATTCCTCACCATATTAAAGGCAAGGCAAAGCTATCCTTGTAATAGGACACGGATGCCCACAGGGTTGTGAGATGTCAAGGCTCCCACATTTCCTGGACAACTGGCTCACAGTTTGTGGTGAGGTTGTCAGCCTTATGTGCCCACTGCCCTTTACCCCCAGGAAGATTCCTGCTACTCATTTCTGTCAGAGGGTGAGTCAACCCCAGGGCCATAGTGCTGCTGGAAGATTAGGTGAACTGAAAAATCCAATGTCCTCATCGGGAATTGAAATTGTGACCTTCCGGCTTGTAGCATAAGTGTCTCAACCTACTATGCTACTGCATCCTTATCACAGATGATATTCTAGAACTAAACAGAGAGTATATGCAGCCCATATTCAATCCCAGGTCAGCAATGTTGGATCTGGGTGGACAAACTCACACTGGTGGCAGGTTTTCTACGAGTGTTTCAGTTTCCCCCTGCAAATTCTCATTCCATAAACTTCCCCACATTCATTAATCATCCTGTCATCTGACATAACAGTCTCGACACTGATGACACTGTTGGATAACCAACATTAAAAAGTGAGTGTATGAAGATATTAGAATGATGGGACATCATTTTATGTTCTTGACAATTTTAGTTGTAACACAATTCAATGTTTTAATGAAGTCTGAAAAAAAAGTCACCTACAGAGTAGAGATAATTCATTACAACACTCCTATAAAGAATTATTTTGCTGCTATCACCTGATCAATACGCCCCTTACACTGCAAGATGATAACTTCTAGCAACTTGGCTGCGTGACACTCTGGGTCCTCTCCTGCATCTCCTGTCAGAACCTGAAAGAATAGCGTACAAGTCTTCTGTTTTACACGTGACATACGGTGACATGTTGCGCAATGGAGGACAACCCCTCCCTACCCAGCAGTGACGTGGCGGGTGAGTCAGCACTCCATCCCCCGCCCCCTCCGCACTGTGACATGGCACGCAACACCGCTGTCGACACGACATCAGGCAACAGCAGTACCCATTGCGTAACAGGCAAGCGCTGCAACTATATAAGTGAACCACACTGCCTACGAAGCGAGTTGAAATGTGGCCGTCGCCGAGTTCAGTTGTTTTCAGTTAACTCTTTGACTGGCGCGGGCGTGTTTTAACGCCCGGACAATGCCATCCGTTCCCTGGCGTTGGCGTGTTTTAACGCTTTGACAATCTCTTCCCTTCTTTGCTCTCTTGGCACTCATCAACCAAAGACATATATATGATAGTTTTTGTGCATGTTTGTAAAGAACCCTTGTAAACTTTGTGG
>NW_019733333.1:31077-50634 GCF_002891405.2 Cryptotermes secundus
TATTGCGTCAGACTCGAGTGCAGTCACGCCTCCGCCCTCGACCTTGAAAAGACCACCAGTGAAAGAGCCAGTAAATCGTCTAGAGGGTGGCTTGAAAATTCACAAAATGGTCCATGTACCTCCCAGTAACAAGAAGAATGGTGCCCTGAGAAAGTGTTGCATGAGTGCTAAGCACAAGATTAGAAAAGAAACAAGTATCATGTGTGAAGGCTGTGGTGTGGCTCTCTGCAAACTTTCATGTTTCAATGTTTATCACACGAAGAAAAACTAATAAAGAGGTATGGAAAGGCATTTATTGCATAAAATATTCTATTTTAATTAGTTCCTGAAAATTTCGTTTTTAAAAACCAATTTTTGTTGAAGTTGTTTAGGAAAAAGTAACTACATGCATTTTAGCGACATAAGGTTTAAAGGGCCTGCCAGGACAGGGGTGGGATTTAAATACCCTTCGTGCCAGTCAAAGAGTTAAGTGCATCAGTCGCCGAAGTGAGTTCTCCAGTCAGCAGTGAACGAGTTAGTGTGTGTTAAGGAGTGGCGCCGTGAAATATAGCAGCCGCCGAAGACAGTGTGTGTGTGATACAGGGACACTTACATAGCTCCCGTAATGTAATTAATACGTGTAGCCTACTGAAGATAGAGTGAAGAGATTATTGCGAATAGGGTTATAAAGTGTGAAACCCCGCAACTGTGTTATAATTAATTGTAGCCGAGACTTGTAGGTTGTTAAATAAACCAATTAACAATCCGAACGGCCTCTTCCAAATACAAAGCAGATTCAATACTAATAAACACTATGAATTAAATGACTCAAATATGAAAAATTATCATCTCTTGCACCACGCTGAACAAAGAACTAGACAGTATATCACATTTATAAATCTCTTGACTACATAACATGTAATTTGACCAGCTTCACACCACAGCTTCTTTACTCTCTCAAGAAAATCATATTTTACAAACACGCTAACATTTCATGTAACAAAATTCATGATTAAAGATTATATTTTCTTGTGCACAAGTTTTAGAGCAAATGAAATGTAAATGGAAGAGTATTATTTGCAACATCTGTGTCACGTTTGTTAAGTAATACTGGTTCCTGACAACCTGATATGTAAAATGGCAGCAACTTTTACTTAAGTATAACATAAGGAACAGTTTATTACTTCAGTTACCATACACTGTAAGCTTGTGTGTAAGACAAAACACCATTTCAGAAGTGAATGCTTAGAAATGAATATTTTGGTGAATATATAGTATTTTGTTTAATATATACTCATAACAGGAACACATATCAATGAAGCATTAAAACAAAAAATCTCAAACTACCAGTATATGTTATTTATCTGCAAGAATTACAAAAACATTAAAGGGCTTAATGGGGGGAAAAAATCCACTGGAATTTACAATGGAAAGATCAACCCATCTCTTAAAGGTACAGAACCTAAAAAATCCAAACCTTGACTTTGATGTTGATGATATACAGTATTAACAAGTATTGCAGTCATAAATTACTTCTCTATTAGATAAAAAGAGAAGTTTAGTCTTTTTCACCACATTTCGTAAGTTCATTACATTTACACCACAAACCATGTGAAGATGTGTGGAATTTTTTGGGGGGTGAATGACCCTTATACACTAAAAAATATAGTAGTTATTGAAGCAACAATGCTCAAAATGAACAGAACACTTACAGCTTTGCACATGTTGAACATAGCCAATACATAGTTCTCATACAACAAGAAAACTGGTGTGTCCACTGTTACATAGTTGTGAAGTGCAGGCATCATATCAGTAAAGTAATCGAAACCATCCTTCTGAAACACCTGAAAATAACAATACAAAAAAACTTCTTAAAACTTTTCTCAGAGATGCTACATGAATGGCTAGAGAAAAGTGTAATTTCTGTAATTTAACATTCAATGATGTAGATTTCCTCTAGAAATATAGTAAATATATTCATGTATGGTAATTTGTAATTTCCTATGACAAGTTCAAGGTGTTATGTTACTGGCTATGTACATTTCACATATAACATAAAGTGCACTACATTCTAACAATCACACCAAAAGCTGATTAGTATGGTTCACAAATGTGAAAAATCCTGCCATATTGCTGAAAGAAAAACAATATTCTGAAGTGGGTACAAGTATGCTGTTGAACAAAGACTCTATGTTCATCGTGAAGAGTAGATAAAGAAATGGTTTGAAAGGTGAAGAGGGATTTGATTTTTCTGATAGTTCTAGAATGGCAATGTGAGTCTCTGCACTGATGTTTTGAAGGTGACCATACTGAACTCAAATACTAAGGTAAAGTTCAATGTATGCTCATAAAATAGTTATCTGAAGATGTTACAAAGTTAAATTTATCAACAATCATTTTAAAAGAGCGTGGGTTCTTACTACAGTTCTGTATCAAATTCTGAACACAATGTGAACATCTGAGATATCTAATAATTTTGTCTTAACCTACAATGATTTTACACAAAAAGTTCAAGTTTTCTTTTTTTCCCAACAGGAGTCATATTTAAATGTCCTAGACCAACAAAGGGTTATATGTCTACATATTCAAAATACTGTGGTGATCTGTAAGCAGATTACAGCCCTCATTAATTACCAATTCTAGGTTGGTAGTCTTCCTTAAATTAATTTATATAAAAATCTATATTTCTGATGAGTATTATGATCTGGGATAGGACACTGTTCTAATTCATAACCTTCACCACAGAATTTACTTTATCTATAGCCCCCAACATTATGTACATAAAAAATAAAAAAATTTGAAGGATTTTGAGCATGTCTACACAATAAAGGGCAACACAAATCTCGTTACAACTTACAAGTAGTAAACTCCCAGCCATCTGGCACCCACATATCCAGAATTCTGAACCAACCAGTACACATTTCAAAGAAATGTAATAATTTATACAAAAACAAATTCATTATGCATTTATTATTTTCATCTGCCATGCAACAGTTCTCCCACCCACAATTAGCAGCATTACCCATCATCCATCCTCACACAAATGCCACTGTAGCACAGGTTAGCTGAATTTGTTATCGTGTTATGTATGTGTATCCAAAATCTTTCACCTATCAATTTGCTATGTCACACACAAGAACTAAGGAGAAAAAAATGTTTCGAGTTGTTTTGATTATGTGAGTTTTTCTTATGCAATTAACATATTCATGTAAATGCAAAATCCCATTCACCATATATATGACAGTATTGGTTAGTTTACTGTACATCTAGCTGAAATATTCTATTTTGCATTATAATGGTTACATTTTGTAACTCTGTAACATCCTTTTTCCACAGTAATTTCTTAAAATACCTTGAATGAATGAATGTATAAGGGGTGGACCTTCTCGGCCTTTGCACCGTGACCACAGTGATCTGTTGTGCTTCCCTTTCTGATTATCCCCTCAATAATCCTGCGCTTCGAATGAGCGTAGGATTTTGTACATGGGGATGTCGAAATAGTCACTTGGTTCCATAAAATATTGGCCCAAGTGACGTAGTCTTAAATAAGCTAAGGTCTCACATTCACACAGGATGTGTGTGGCTGTTTGATTTTCTTCTTGATACCTCTCACAAGTTGGACTATTACTTAGTCCCAGTTTGAAGAGGTGTTCTTTGAGGTGACAGTGTCCTGTAATTAGTCCCACCACCCATCATAGCTGGTTCCTGTTTAACTTCAACAGTTCCTTTGCTCTTTTAGCAGAGGGTCCTCGTATGAGTCCCTTTGCTTGAATGAGTCCAGTCAAGGATCCCCAGCATTTCTTGTGATTCATATTTGTGCAGTTCCTGATTGCCTTTCTGGCAACTGATACAGAGATGCCACAGGATGGTTCAGGTCCTATGAAAGGATGTTCAGCTCCAATCTTGGCCAATTGGTCTGCTATTTTGTTTCCAGCAATACCCCCATATCAGTTGTACCCTGTTATGTTTGGCCAGTTCCATGAGTTTGGTGGCAATCCCAGACCAATTTTGAGTTGATCTGGTGTTTGTCAAGCGCTTTAAGACAGAATGTACGAGGGGGTACCCAAAAGAAACCGAACTTATTTTTTTTTTAAACTTATTTGTTCAAATTTTAAGCACAAACCTTCAATCCCCTTCAAAGTACTCTCCACTTACACTAATACACTTGTCTAGTCTTTTATTCCATTTTTCAAAACATTGTCTAAATTCATCGTTTGAGATGCTTGACAGTGAATCCGTCATTTTTTCCTTTCATGTCTCTTTTCATTCGAGGAAACAAAAAAAAAGCTGCACAGGGCAACGTCGGGTGAGGAACAGGGGTCATACCATTTTTGGTCAAGAATTGTCGTACAGACAGGGCTGTGTGAGCAGGGGCATTGTCATGATGGAAAAACCAGTCACCCGACTGCCACAAATCTGGCCGCTGAGCTCCAAGTCACTCCCGACAGCTCCACAATTTCTTCAATGGTCCTTCGTCGATCTTCCTTGATGATTTCACGAATTTTTTCAACATTTTCATGTGTTCGGGCCGTGGAAGGACGACCAGAACGAGGTTTGTCATCAATTGACATTTCACCATTTTTGAAACGGGAAAACCACTCAAACACTTGAGTTTTCCCCATAGCATCGTCCTTGTACGCCGTTTTTAACATTTCAAGAGTTTCTGTTCCACTTTTCCCGAGCAAAAAGCAGAATTTCACCGCCGCACGCTGTTCACGAAAATCAGCCATTGCAAAAACGACGATCTCACAAAACAGTTGTCACTATAAACTCTGCCGAAACTAGTCCTTACCTTCTGAAGCAATGGTAGTCGGCTTATCGACTCAGGAATGTTAGCTCTATGCGCTCATAGCGGCAAAACGCAGTACTACAAAAGCTCTGCCCACAAAAAAACTAGTTCGGTTTCTTTTGGGTACCCCATCGTAGATGTTTCTATTTCTGTAGTTCCTATCTAGATTCTCCATAATACATGCCTTAATGGCATACACTTCTGCCTGGAATACTGTCGTATACTGCCCAAGGATGAAACTAAGTTTCTGCCTGGTGCCATAGCTGAACACACCAGCTCCAGTGCCCTTACTTATCTTGGAACCATCTGTATACAAGATCAGTCCCCCTTTTCTATTGGGCCAAAATCTGTCTTCCCATTCACTCCTGTCAGGAAATCTGACTGTGAAGGGTTTTTCATATACATGTCTCAGTATCATTTTGTCAGACCCCATTTGTAATATGGGTTCTTTTTTCATGTCCAAAACTATCAGATTTAGGTTTCCATTGATCACTGCACTGGAGACGGCAGATTCCTGCCCTGGCCTCTGCCTCCAACTGTGTATGCAGTGGGGGAGTCCAAGAAGTGTCTCCAGTGCAGCTGTTGATGTTCAAATTTCTCCTGTGATACCCAAGCAAGCCAACCTTTGCAATTTGGTAAGTTCTGCTTTGCTTTTCTTGAGTTTAACTCTGGCCACCATACGTAATTATGAGTCTTACAACCGCAGTGTATATCCAATGCACAACGTGCAGCTGCAGTCCCCAAGTTTTACAAAACATGCTTCTGCATGTCCAAAAAGCCTTACAGGCTTTATTGATGACCTTGTCCAGCTGCTTTTCCATGTCAGTCCCTTGTCTAATACCAGACCAAGGTACTTGACATCGCTGGATAGCTGGATCGTCTTATTGAAGAGGGTCAGTTCCTTAAGGCCCTTTATATTTCTCTTCCTTGTAAACAGTATAATTACCATCTTATTAGGATTGATGGAAAGGCTTGTTCTTTCACACCATCGTTGGACCGTGTGCAGAGCTGTTTGAAGACGCTCTGATACTGTCGAAAGGAATATTCCGTTTATGAGGATTGCTATGTCATCAGCATATCCTACTGTATAATACCCATCATCATTAAGTCCCCACAGGAGATCGTCAATGACCAGGCTTCACAGCAGAGGCGAGAGCCCGCACCCTGGGGACACCCCCTAGACACGGACGCCCCCAGGGTCTCTCTTGATAAGTGTTTAAAATGCCTTACTTTCACAAAACAAATTTCATGAATTAATTCTGCAACTAAATATATTTAAATTCATCAAAAAGTTTTTAATTTCTGGAATATCATCTGAATTTATTAAACTGAAAACAAAAAGTTTCTTGAAAACTCAGAAATCTTAGAAAATACATCATATAATAATGAGTCTCTTACCTGATACATGAGCTCCAAGACTTTCCACATATCAGGTGAAATATTTTTACTTGTGAGATCATAGACAAGGGACAGGGCCTCTTCATAAAATTCTGCAATAAAGAAATAATGTGCATTCCCAAGGTCTAGTGGAAAAGAACAATGTTAATACCTACACATGGTAAAATAAACAAGACATAAAATAGGCTACATGCACATTTAACTGGAAAAAAATAAAAGCAGGTAAAATCCCATGGACATGGTAAGCAGAATGGACCAGAAGCCACACCCCATAAGATCTGCCTATGTCGGTGCTCCACAGAATTCTGAATGATTTCTAAAATATTATTACTAATATAATATTGTTATTGGGTTAATCTTGATGCCAAAATACTGTCAATGTCTCCAGGCAAATTACGGCAGTAAAGTTAACACAAGGAGAGAGACTACAGTTAATATAATGAGCTGAAAACAGATGCTCCACATGTCTGCTGCCATCACTTACAGTTTTAGCAGAACCTGGTCACTGTGCATGTAGCATGTCACTGTCAATTCTCAATAATATCAGGTGCAGATAAAGAGTTATGAAGCTAACCTACTGTGGCACATTTGCTCCAAGCAAGAACTGTGGAGCCAGAGAAACGTAACTGATGTGCAACACATAACAATGGAGTTAACTGTTGCAAGTGGTGTTTTCTGTGCAGTAGATGCTGAACCTATACAATGAGGGCCAGCTGCCTTTACAAGGAAGTCTTGAGACAGCAGTTAGAAGAGTAGAAGTTTGTGTGAGATGGCCATCAGCCTGCAAGGACATAGGGAATGTCCACTGTTGGAAGACATTACCAAGTGCTACAGTTCAGACCATGACTGAAAACACTGTCTGGGTGTGGCAGGGATCTGCAAAATGTAGTCACAAGTTGTGTTAATGTGTCCAATAAATCTGAGTACCAATCCAAACCCAATCTACAGTCACTTGAATGTGTGATATGATGCTGCACTTCTTTCAGAGTTTTCTTTTTGAAAAGACAAAAGCCAGTGTGTTCAAACAATCAAATTTGTAACAAGCAGATGAAACAGATGAACAGAAGAATCAAATACTAGAGAATAAACCACTTCAATATTATAATGCATACACAATAGATGAAGAGATGATTGCTACTGTAACGTGGATGGCACAACAGGAAGTAGGGGTCATGTGATCTCTGCGTTTTTGTGAGTGACGTCACATACCCCCACTCCTTCCATCACTATGCAATGCTTGGTGAACACCCTTCCGTGCTAGGCTGTGATGTCAGGCAACAGGCGAGTCCATGCAGTGACTATTGTTAGACAATTGGTAAACACGTCGATTATGCAACAGGGAAGAGAGGTGCATTTTCTGCTGTCCGGCTGAGGGTTTATAAGAGAAACTGGAATGCCTATGGAATTCAGTGGAAGTCTAGCAGTTGCCGAGTGCGGTTGCAGTCAAACATTCGCCGGAGTTAGTCGAGCATTATTAGCAGACGGTTTCCAGCCTTCGAAGAGATGAGGTGAAGTCCAGCAGCCACAAGTTGTTAAGTTGTATCGAGTGAACAGCAGTGACTACAGCAGGAGAAGTAATTGTGATACTGCATATGGCAGTAAATGGGACACTGTATATTGTGTAACTGTAAGAGCAAGTGTGGAATAAATTCACTAGATCCAAAACGGCATGAGGTTATTTGTCACCTGTCACATACCCAACACGTGACAATTTGGTGTCAAAAGTGTTTACGAACTTAAACATGCCTCGATCTAGGAAGAATTATTGAATTTACGAGTGCATCGAGTGTTATCCTGCCCCCCCCCCAAACAAAGAAGCAAGACATTCAACTAATAATGGAAATAGGCCGCACCATAGCTCAAGCAGTTAGTCGCTGGCTTCCCACTGTGGTGGCCCGGGTTCAACCCCGGGTATGGTCAAGTGAGATTTGTGGTGGACAAAGTGGCGCTGGGGCAGGTTTTCTCCAAGTACTTCGGTTTCCCCTGCCAATCTTCATTCCACCAACTGCTCCACAATTACCCTCACCTATCATCTGGGGCTGGTACAATAGGCCAGAAGTGGCCGCAGTACAAGGGACTTAGTCCCACTCCACTAGCAATAAAAAAAATTAATGGAAATGATGGAAGAATTGAGGGCTGATATGAAGACTGACAAAGAAGATTTCCTGGCAAGAATGGACACCAATATGAAAGCCCGGCGAGAAAAGGCAGACGCCGACATGACAGCCTGGGGAGAAGAAATCCGCTCAATGTGGTTTGAGACAAAGGATACCCGAAAAGAGACGATGGCTTGCCAAGAGATGGAGGCACGTTTAGAAGAAGAGCCGACCTCGTTGGACAGGAAGCCTGAGGTGGCACAAGAAGAAGAGGTCCCCAAAGAAGACGCCAAAGTGATGCTGGTCAGAGAACCGAAGAAGAAAAGGCATAATGACCAAAAACTGGCTGTGGAGCGTCTCCACCCGATGAATCAACGGGCTCATTGTCAGGATGGGCGCCGAAGAAGAGGACTGGCCATTGCCCGGACAGGGACAAGCTGCCATGCAAAATTGGCACGGAAAACACAAACTGATCGGAAGGTGTCCGTTATGCAGCAGTGGCAAAACACAGGAGAGATGCCTTCAAGAAGGAGACTACTCAGGGAACTTTTGGATCCCGGAGAAAGGAACCGACCGTCAATTGTCTACAGTGTCTCCGCAAGCAGCCTTCTGATGCGTCTCAACCATTGTGGGGTGCCTATAGAAGCGTAGAGAAACCAGCAGTGGGCACCATTGCGCCATGGTTTCATACCAGCAAGTGGCGAGAAGACCAGGAGGAACGATGATGTCAGCAGGTGCAGACCACACTTCAAGTGCTGTTATGCCAACATAAGGAACTTCTCAAGAATGACATGATCAAAAACTGGACACTGTAGAGAGGTCGACCCCTTCCGAAACGTTAAATGAAACAACGGATTGAGGAGCCGGTAACGTAGAAGCACGGGTCTCCCCAGCAAGAATGGATGAGGAGAGAATAAAAGTGAGGAGTAAATGTGATACAACGGATCAACGAATGCTGGAGCATGGAGCTGCTTGGGACAAGCACCTTTGAAGAAGGGGAGTGCAGGTAGCGCCCCAAAGACGAACACCAAACAAGAAGAAGAACGGTTAGGCTATTCAAGATGAACAGCCTTAAGGAGGGAACAACGTGGCATATTGGCTCTATGCAGGAACTGTTGGGGCACAGAGGCCTCGGGGCATGTTCGCAATGTGAGAGTTCTGGATTGTATCAGCACGTTGCTAAGCGACAGCTCTGTGAACACTTGGATTGCGCAAAAGGAAGTGCGAGTGATGTCACATACCCCACTCATCCCGTAACTACACAACGCTCGGTTAACCTTTAAACGACTAATGGCCCCATATGGGGTCGCACAGTCCGCGCGTGCGNCACCCCTCCCCACTAGGCTGTGACATCATGCAACAGGGGAGTCCATGCAGAGAGTATTGCTAGGCAATCGGCAGCGTTACCCAGCAACGTCTCTGTAAACACGGCGAATACGAACCAGTGAAGCAAGGTGCATTTTCCTCTGTCCGACTGAGGATGTATAAGAGTAACTGGAATGCCTAAGGAGTTCAGTTGTAGTCTAGCATTTGCCGGAGTTAGCTGAGCATTAGTAGTCGGTTTCCAGCCTTCAGAGAGAGAGTTACGAGACAGAGCCAGTTACCAGAGTACTAGAGTTACGAGGATTCAGCTACGAGTTGTCATTGAATTGTATCGAGTGAATGGAANATCCAAAACGGCATGAAGTTCTTTGTCATGTGACAAACACGCAACACGTGACACTATATTATCTGAAGCTAGATCAAATCTTCAGTGCTGTACACCGAATGTGACAGCAAGTAGTTTCTGATATATATAGACATTACACTCTCAAAAGCAGGGTACTGCTCTTAAGCCAATGCATTTCTCTGAGATCAATGGTAAGTGTATGGTCAACTTGGGAAATATGCTGATTCTTCTACCAAGACCACTCAAGAAAACAGTCCATGGAGAGCCTCACCATAGCCAGAACAGCCAGTAGATATCATGTTCATGTAATGACTGATCACAAATTACTTAACTCATTGAACACACATGCCGAACCCTGCACTTTCTTTTAAAATGCAGTTTTCACTGTGCACAGTAAATCTATATTCTGGATTCCTCCGGGAGAACAATAGAACCTTAACTGAAGGGAAGTGCCACAGTGTAGGTAAGTGAAGTTAATACTTACCCATAACACTCTGAGAGAAGATATGTCCCACCACCTGCAGTACTGTGGGCTGTAGCTGTGCCATGATCTCTGGCTGGTCCTCCATCACAGTCAGCAATGTTTCAATGGTATTCAGTAAGCCCATTGCAGTAATAGCCTTCTCATCTGAACCTTCATCAGTCTCCAAGACTTGGCTAAATGTTGCTGCCTTCAAAAATGGCAAGTTAACATTGCATTTTAACATCCTGTTGTGTTTGCATTCTTGTCTTAATTGTACATACATGCAATTACCGTCTTAAATGCAACACTTATTTTCGACGTTCATGCATCTTATTACAACATATTTGGCCCCACTTGGCCTTTATCAGACATGCACTCTTGCTAAAATTGTTGCACTGTCATCATAATATGGCCTGTGTTAATGCATTGTTATTTTTAGCTTTAAATAACCTTTAAAAGCTGATAGAATTACTGATTAATGCCTCAAACACCTTACCATTACTAAAATGTATAAAAGAATTAAATGACTCTTAGAACTGGAACATTTTTTTTTGGTTGTGTGGGGAGAATATTCCATTGTATGATCATTGAAAATTAGAACTAAGTGGCAATGGCATCTGGTGAACATAAAGTCACTTATTTTCACATCATACTGTGCTGTATATTAGTTTCATGTTCCACTATGTAATGTCTTACAGATGTTCGTGGGATATCACTGCTTGTGACCCAATAAGCTTCACTTGGATTCTAAGGTTATGGAAGAGCAGATTCAACTGATAAGCCTTCCATATTCTTTTAATTCAAAATTTAACTGAAAAATGGTTTGACTCAAGCCAAAGAAATTATTTCTCAGCCAAAAGTGTGACTCACACATGCCTAATAATAGTAAAATGTGTGTTCAATATAAGCCTCTCATATCCCTAAGTTCATGGTATCTGCATAAGCAGAAAATTTGGTTTCTAGTGCTGCTGTTAATATACAGTCATTCCCAAACTTACAACTTAATGCAGATTACGAGCGTCGATCAATAAGTACCCATGTTAGGAATAAAGAAACAAATTTTTCACAATTTTTTTTTTCAACGTAATCTCCTTTGAGATTGATACACTTTTCCCAACGTTTCTGCCATTTCTTTAACCCCTCCAAAAAATACGGTCGAACTCTTCAAAATACACTTCTGTCTTGGCGATAACCTCCTTGTTTGAGCTGAATTTTTTTCCCCCAAGCCAAGTTTCCATGTTGGGGAACAGAGTCACAGGGAGCCAGGTCGGGCGAGTACGGTGGGTGCGGCAGCAATTCGTAGTGCAGTTCATGCAATTTGGCCGCGACAATTCCGGATGAACGTGCTGGTGCGTTATCGTGGTGAAACAGCACTTTTTTCTTAGCCAAATGGGGCCGTGTCTCCTTCAATTTCTTATCGAATCGGTCCAATAATTCACTGTAGTACTGCCCCGTGATCGTTCTTCCTTTCTGCAAAAAGTCCATGAGGATTATTCCCTTCGAATCCCAAAAAATCGTGGCCATGACCTTTCCGGCCGATGNAATGGGACCGTCTTTGCCTTCTTTGGAGAAGATTCACCCGGAAGAATCCATTGTTTTGGCTGTTGCTTGGTCTCTGGCATATAATAATGTATCCAGGTTTCATCAACGGTGACGACTCAATGCAAAAACTCCTGTGAATTTCGCTTAAAGAGGTCCAAACACTGCTTCGACATTGACAGCCGTATCCACTTGTTGTCCACTGTGAGCAATTGCGGCACCCATCAGGCCAACACCTTTCTCATACTTAACTTATCATGTAAAATATTGATTGCCGTTCCGTATGACATGTCTACGGCCTCTGCTACTTCGCGCACTTTAGTTCGGCGATCAGCAAGAATCATGTCGTGGACCTTTTCAACAGTTTCCTCGGTAACCACGTCTGCCGGGCGGCCTGGCCGCTCCTCATCAAAAACAGATGTATGACCACGTTTAAATTCGTTGAACCAATATCTCACGGCTGTCATAGATGGTAGAGGGTCCCCATAGACAGCATCCAACTTTGCTTTTATTTCTTTGCATGTTTTTCCATCCAAAAATAAAAAGGGAATTACGGATTGATATTGCACTTTTTCCATTGTATCGAGAAAGACGAAACACGTCTGATGCAACTGGCTGCCAAATAAAAACTAACCTATGAATCAGTCTGAAATTTAGTATGGTGTCGTTTGACAGACGGCAGTAACCTGGCAGTTGTAACTTGGCAGATGCCAACTTCCCTCAGCAACGCCACCTGTCTTCAAACACGGGTACTTATTGATCGACCTTCGTACAAGCATTAAAAAAGGGGGAGAAGAGAGAGGATGAGGCAGTGGAGGAGAGGTGAGGAAGGGGGAGAGAGAAGAAAAAAGAGGGGGCCAAGTTCATTATAGTACAATAATATGGGATACTGGTTATGTTGCTTGCGCTCAAGGCTCAGACCTGTTTCTAATATTTTAAATCCTAGAACACTATAGTTCTGTTCATTTTATTACAAAGACAATAAAGGGAAACCAAATAGACACATTATTAAACATTTAACCTATTCAAAATAATATAAAAGATAAGACAACTCTGTCCAGTGTGAATTGCTGAAGTTTTTACTACTTCAATTCTTTACACCCATCACACTGGACAGAGTTGTTTTATCTTTTATAATACTGTTAGTGTGACAGACCAGAATGAAATAAATCATATTCAAAATATGTTAATTACAGAGACTGTTAAGAATTAAGATTTCAGCCACCAAAGCACTACAACCTTCATTATGTCCAAAATTCAAGTATCAAGTCATAAGCCCAAAAATTAGAAACATTTAATTCTAATGGGTGTTAATTTAATAAGATCGTTAAGTTCTCAATTCTGTGGATTGGCCAGTCATAGGTAAAGTTGCAACTGTACATTATTAATGAAGGACAAGTGAACAAACAATTCTGTCAGAAGCAGCCAAGACTCTTTTTATTATCTTGTTGGGTGGACTGTGCTCTGCTTTACACAGATCATATAGTTACATAATTTTCCTATGAAATCCATAATACATGGGCTATTCAGAAAGCAACCTCCATTTATTCTAGGCAACTAATGTAGGAGCACAGGAGAGCTTGCACATGTGTGGTAGCATCACATGACTCATCATATAACTGGTCAGCCAGTTTTCGTTCTTGTCTCTGCTGTGTGAGTTACGATGTGTCCTACGATTTATAATCCTGCTAGCTGCGAAATTTGTGCTGTTATCTGCTTTCTTCATGCTAAAAACATGAGTTCTGTGGAAATCCATCAAGAATTAAGCACAGTTAATGGCCAAAACGTAATGAGTGAAGGATCCATAAGACAGTGGTGTAGAATGTTCAAAGATGGGCGAAGAAATGCTCACGATGAAGAGTGAAGTGGTCGGCTGGCCATCTATGTTCAACATGCTGACCATAATATTTGTGAAAGACAGCGCTACACAATTTCAGAACTCTTGTGTGAATTTCCACAAATTTCACACAGTTCCCTATAAGAGTGTCACAGTTAGGCTAGGCTATCACAAGTTTTATGCAAGATGGGTTCTGAAAATGCTCATGGGTGTGCACAAAATGCAGAGAACGCCTTTGGCTTTTCTTTTTTCGAGCGATATCACAAAGATGGCTACGAATTTTTCAATCACGCTGTACAAGTAACAGGTGATGATACCTGGGTTTCATTTGTGAATGTTTAAAAAGAGAAGAAAAAAAGCAGTCAAAGCACTGGATCCACACACATTCACCAAACGAGCTGAAAATGTTTAAACAAATGTCTGCCAGAAAGCGGACAGCAACTGTTTTCTGGAATAGGAAAGGACTGGTGATGGTATAATTCATCGAACAAGGGACAACAATAGTGTCACAAGCGTATGTGAAAACACTAGAAAAAATTGTGTAGGGCCATTCAGAATAAAAGGCATGGAATACTGATATCTTGAGTAGTGCTCCTCCATGACAATGCATGTCCGCATACAGCTGCTCACACCTAAGCACTGCTGGAGCATTTCAACTGGGAGTTGTTTGACCACCTTCCTTACAACCCTGATGTCACTCCAAGTGACTACCACCTGTTTACCTACATGAAGAACTGGTTGAGATCACTGAAATTAAGCAATAATGAGTTTATGGAAGGAATCAAAATGTGGCTAAGCTCAGACATCTTTGATAATTTGATACAAGCTTACAAACTTATTCCCCAATATGACAAGTGTCTCAATTCCTGCAGTGACTACACTGAGAAATAGCTTATTTATGTATGCATATTTTGCTCACTGCTTCTTTTGTTAACAGCTCACTGGAGGTTACTTTCTGAAGAGCCCACATATTTTACTGTGATAAAATGCATTTTTTAAGTTAAACATATCTTTACACTTATTTTCACAATATTAAATGTTTTACAAATATATTTGTGATGGTGAGGCAAAACACTTTCATCTCCTACCACAGAATATGAAACTTAAGTGTCCGGTGTAGGTACTGCGCTTGTGAGTAATAACACAGTTAAGGACAGATAGGAAAGCACATGACACACTTTGAATAGTATAACTAATTCCTCCCAAATTTTATACTTTACCAGATGTTGGCACATCTCTACTGCAATAGGCATTAGCTGCTCTGTGTAAGTGCATACAATCTTCTGCATTACACTTGTCAGATCATCATTCTCTGTTTCACGAATTATTGTCAGCAGTTCAAGAGTAATTTGTCTTATCTGGAACAAAGAAGTCACAAGCAAACCATGGCATACAAGAATTCGGACTAAACAAAATACAAGAGGAAAAACATGTCCATAGGCACTGGCAGGAGCCAAGTATGCAAAAATCCTTGTCCTACTTCATAAATCTTGAAATGTCTGTTCAGAAGTATAATACATAAGCAGATGTCATGCAGCAATGCAGAGAAAAATATTACATTAATTATGTTCACTCTACTTCACCAAAAACTAAAAAAAAAAAAAAGTATCTGTTTCTGAAATTTCTAGTCTATTATTATTATTATTAGAGGGGGTGGGTTTCCCCATGCACTTAGACCAGTTATTGGTCCATTGTGCATCCCCCTTTCATTTCTACTGTCGCCATACCCTACCGGTACTGGTGCGTGCTATCAGCCCTGTTCAGCCAACGAGGTCGGCCCTCGGTACCTTATATTTCCTGATATTTCTACCAGAGGCATTGGAAATTACTTGGGCGGGAAACTTGTTGCCTAATTTTGCTCAGAGGTCTCCTAGAAACATGAGAATCTTTTACGTGCCGTAAATCTACGACACGGGACCCATGGCTTAAAGTCCCTCCCAGAGGACTTGTTCCCTGAATTTTTCCGCCCTTAAAAATTCCACGACCTCCACCGGGTTTGAACCCATGTACCTCGAGTCATGAGGTGGGAACATTACCCCTAGACTAAGGAGGCCACTAATTTCTAGTCTAAAAAAGTGAATATGTAAAACAGGAAGGGGATGGGTGGATGCTCACAGCTGTCTAAAATAAAGCACAAATATCCTTTCTTAATATCTGTAGACATGGATCTCAAATATAATCACCAAAAAAGGAAACAGTAAAAAGACTTGATTATTCAAGGTAGGTCTACAGAGAAGAAATTACTTGCTTTAGTTAAGACCTGGTTCCCACTGACACACTGATATGCATATAAAATTATAATAATCTCTATATATAATTTAGAAAATGATACATATAACATACAAAATTAATTCTTGAATTCAGGAGTGCATACCTGTGGTTCCACATATTTCTGTGCTTTTTCTTGTGCATTGAGCAGCATCTGTAGAGCAATGGCAGCTTCCACCTTAACAGGCAAATCCTGGTCTGTCAGCAGAGCATTTGTAGTCAGTCTGACAGCTTCCGCAAGAACCGCTTCCTCCTTGAATTTTATTTCACTGAAGTAATGCAGAACCCAACAAGCCTGGAAGCAACAAACAATGGAAAACGGCCCCTTTTCTACATCCTGTAATGCATATATAGTGGAAATAAGTTACCAATACTGTCTGTTCAGTAGGTGTGCAAAGATATATAATGTGACCATATATTCTATTTTCAAACTTCTATGCAAGGACTTTACTGAAAAACGTACCTCACAAAATATGAGATAATACTTTTACCTTTCAAACAAAACAGAGAGTTTCAGTAAGATTAAAAGCACTTACCTATGCTTCTAACTTCCAAGTAATCAATCTTCTTTCCTTTTATGTATATGTAGACAAAATGTACAACACACTATAAGGGAGGTGTTATGTTTCCACTGACTTGTTAACTATAAACAAATTTTCATTTAATGTCCTTGCAACTGCAATGCCTCCAGTTCTACTATTTATGTCAGCTTTATAGTCTGTCAACACAGTATTTAAACCTACAGTGCGTACAATCAAGTGCGCACCGCGGCTGCAATTTGCCGTGAGTCATACCACCGCAGAACGGATGCAGNTTTAATGAAGATGCTATTTGAATAACTGCCAGCTGCCATTCATACTTCTTTATCCCAAATAGTCTTACCACAATGCAATAAATGTTTCATAATGTGAGCTTCACATTAGCATGAAAAAAAAAAATTAGCACATTCAGTTTCTTAATGTTATATTTTTGAAAACCCTTATATAAAACAATAAGTTTTTTATGGCCCATTTCTCACAACAAATGACTCCTAGCAAGCCAGACTTCTTTTCCACAGTTGTCTGCAATGACTGTACTTGCAGGTTTGCTTCCTAAGCTACTCACAGCCACCTTGGTTAAACGACACCCAAACGGAAGGCAACTCAGATCCTAAGATGACTGAGTTATAATCACACTTCTACAGCAAGGAGCAACTTTCTTTGGAATTCCACATGAAACACTTTTGTATTTTTAAATTCTTGTTGATCCCATACCCCTACATAACATACAACATGCAAAAGATAATCACAACCTCATTATGTAAACTACATTAAAAGTAATAAAAACACACTTACTCTAGCTCTCATGTGACCTCGTGGACTGGTAAATTCAGGGAAAACATACTGACACAGCATGTCATCCATCTGTTCTTTATATACTTTTGTCTTCAACAAAACGTCTGCTAATGTGCCAACCTATAAAATACAATAATTTCATACGAACTTTTAAATTCTGCTTGCAAAAGCATCACTTACCATGTCTGATGGAGTACTGAGTGTAAAAAAATTATATTATTTTTGGGCAATTTCTCTCTTGCCAAAACAAGCTGTACTGTGGCTTGCATGATAAATACCTCTGTACCTCCCTCCTCCATTTGAGCATATCCATAAACAAAGGAGGCTGCTTTCAAGGTATTTCAGTCACTTACAAAATATAACATTTCCTTCTGTGTTTTAACAATATATTATTGTCAGAATAATCAAAGTAGTATTAGTGTTATGACTTGAAATATATATTAGATTTAATAAGAATCTGTAAATATCACATACCTACTTAAAATGTGAATGACTGAAATATAAACTCAAGATGAATTCATATAAAATAATATACATTACAAACTTCATTTTAGATTACATTTAAAATAACTTAAAAGAGAATTTCTATTCCCATAACATATTAACAGCAATTCACTGGCTATGAAGTCTACCTGAATATGACTGGTCAACATTCTGAATGAAGACTAATCACATTCTTTGTCACACCAGTTACTTCAGAATGTAGGCCACATAAAATTCCTTCTACTTCTGCAATGAACCTTGATTTGTATTAATATATAGTGAAATTATATTTCTCAAATGATAACAGAATAAGAGGGAAGAGGTGTCCTGTAAACACTAAGTTGGAGAACACATATTTTCAAAGTGCACCTCTGCGATCTCCCATTGGCAATGTTGTTCATTTATTGTTGACACACATTTATTACTGTAGATACAAATATATTAAGAGTCAGGATAGTGTAGTCTGTATAGTGGCTGGTTACGGGCTGGACAATGGAGGGGTCGGAGTTCAAGTCCCGGCAGGTTAAAGAATTTTCTCTTCTCCACGTTGACCAGACTGGCTCTGAGGTCCACCCAGCCTCCTATCAAATGGGTCCTGGGGGCTCTTTCCTCAGCAGTAAAGAGGCAGGGACATGAAGCTGGCCCCTCACCTCAAACTAGTGCTGAGGAAAAATCTCTATACAGAAAGGAAAAATCAGGGCATCTGATTTTGCAGGACACAGGTTCACAGTTCACATTTTAAATCAATATAATACATAAAATTCTCACCATATGTAAAGCACCATCTTTTTGCCTAGGATCTGCATTTGGTGATGTTAAAACCTGCATTATGAAATGCATCGTTTTCTGCAACATATCTTTCCTCTTCTTACAAGAAGAATGGAGTAATGTCTGTGCTGCTGTTACAGGTGATACAAAGTCTTCAAATATGTCTGTAACAGTAAACAGTGAATCGGCTACAGTAAATATAATATTACTCATGCCATCAATAGAATTTCCACAAATTTTGAGAAGTTAAGGCTCATTAACCCTTTGACGTGGTGATTTAAATTCCGCGGCCGCGGCTCCTGCGGTAATATATTCAGCCGGCCATTTAAATTTTGCTCGAAAATTATTTATTCATCATTGTTCTTAAATTCTATGAGATAGGAACATGAAACTTTCACTAAAATGATCTTAAANATATGTAACGATGACTTGGCGCAGATAAAGTCGTGTCTTATTTATACTCTGTTCTACTGACAACAGGCCAGCGAAAAATCTAACAATCTACAGCAAAACCATCAATTATTATGGGCGTTATAACGTAGGTGTGCAGCTGGACGAAACATACACGTCGAACCCCCCCAGACGATTTAAATCCCTGACGAAACATACACGTCGAACCACGGCAACGGGTTAAACTGTATAACTCAGTTTGAAGAATCATTCATCATTCGAGATATGTTATATTTGGCCGTGACAATATTCCTGGTAGGAATTGAACCTCATCCATTCAGCCATAGCAATCACTTCTCTTATACTTTCTCTTTCAATATAAATATGATGACACAGCACTGTTGTACACTTTAAGTGACAGGATCAGACTTCACCTTCCACTGGCACCAACGCACAGATATGCGGGAGGGGGCACAATTATGTGTCGAGAAGTGACAGCAGTGTCCCACATTCTGTCACAAAGAGTTCTGTTGTGCTCCTGCTG
>NW_019733333.1:50690-60885 GCF_002891405.2 Cryptotermes secundus
GGGGGGGGGGCAAACACGTGTCCACACATGGACATACACACATAAATCAGACTGGTGAAGGGAAGCAATACAGCAACACACAGGATATATTCTTACCAAACTTGACTCGTATGTATTCATAAGGGTCAGTGTTCCAGAGTTCTTCATCAGCTTGCGAGTATGACAAAATTGGGAACAGTACATCTTGTACAATAGCAAACATGTGTGGCTTCAGGAACTTCCAAGAGAAAGCATGGCTAACTCTGCAAGTAATCAAAACATAAAAAAGTGTACAACTGTAAGGCATACGGAAGACAGAACATGAAAGTATTTATTAATGAGAAGTACAGTGCCACCCCATGGAAGTTGTAAATGCTTCACATGAATGATGAAAAAATGTTAAAGTCAACTGCCATGAAACACTCTAGCAAAACAAGCCAACAGTTCACTACACGCCACTGGAATTAAATTTTTCCACAATTTAGAAATTTGTTTACCAATGCCCTCGATTCTTCCACCTTTCTAACACATCTCAAAGAAACTACTATTTTATATTAAATTAGGAAAAAACTTAATAATTCCTACTGTCCTGGAAATGCTTCAGTACATATTATGATGCTTGCAACAACTATAAATTAATAATTATATAATTAACAAAGCCAATTCTGTGTATGATTTCAACTAGTACTGATTCTGACTACATTCAATATGAAGAGTAAATGTCTTCTTGAATTTAATGCCAAGCAGTCCGTTGAGTCACTATAGTTCTCCTCCATGGGAAGGTTACTCATCAACACATTTGACAATTAAAAAAGTTACAGAAGAAGAAGACCAGATTCCTTTGTACCTCTCCCTTCCTTCTCAGGCGCAAAGGCAAAGCATCACTCCTTACTTCCTACAGTTCCAGCACCACATACGAAATGTTACGTCCCAGAAGAAAGTAGTCTTCCTAACCATTGCTCTGAGAACCTCAAATCCTACATTAAATATGACCAATATAACCTCAAAATGAGGCACTACCATGTTTGTAACTGCTAACAAAGATAACATAAAATACTTCATACAGAATTGGGAGATATGTTTACACTACAGTAGAAGCCTGTTGTAATGAGTATGGCCTATAATGAGAGGTCTATTATGAGAAGCATTTTCCTATGCACTGTCAGATTATGTTCCATATAAAAATATATTTTGTTTTTGGTGAGAGTATTTCTTCAGTTCCTTTGCAAAGAGTGATCTGACATCATTTCTGGATTCACATAAGCACTCTGGCAAGGTGGTTCATCCACCAATTTCTATTAATCGTGAAACAAAGGAGCATTACTGACAACACAGCATTCTGATGTCTTAGCTCACTTGAGGGCAGCTGAAGAAACACTGAGCTTTGTCTTCAAACCTTTTAATTATATGAACGGGAAATAGCTTTTGGCACATCACAGGCAGCAGTGAAGAAAACAGTCAAAATATTTATTCTTAACAGATGTATATGTCATATGGCAGTCAACAATTCAACACCATGTAGGGATGACCTGGGATGTTCCATTCTCCTTTGGAATTCACAATATTTTCTTTTTTTCTTTTGGGCATACCAAGACAGATTAATGAGTACACCTGGTCAGACACATGTGAAGCATCTGTCAGACATAAATCCAAATGTACATCTTTGCTCCTGCCTCAATGAAAAGACAGTGGAACCAAAAATGTTTTCATATGATGCTCTCCCCCTTGTTGGTGTCTCCACCTTATCGTGGTGAGGGGGTTTGAGTATGCCAAGGACCCTGAGAGCTATACCAGTGGTAGCATAGCTAATGGCAGGGCCTCACTTGCTGGACGGGTCACAGGGTAGGCATTAGATGAAGAGAGACACCAAAAACCAAAAACTGATGCCAGAAGCAGCGTCATCAGCAGCGACTTGAAGCACAGAGCAAATGATGCTCGAGATGGTTCAAGTTTGTATAGCAACAGGCGTGACCAGAGTGGTTTGAACAGCTGTTGTACTGCAACGTGGAAAGCAAATGGAAAAACTACCCACATTATCACTTTTCCTGGATAGTCTCTTTCCAAAAACAGAGATACCATGTATGCGAGATGTTTCCTCTGGAGACAAAACAAACCGGAGGGGCGAACAGAAGTGCCCAGAAGACGAGGAAGAAGAAGTAAAAAGATGCTGGATGACCTTGGGACAGAAGAGGATATTTTAATTGAAGGAGAAAGCTTGAGATCGCATTAAGTGGAGGAACTGTTTTGGAGGAGACTGTGGACCTGTCATCTGACAGATTACTGATGAATGAATGATGCTCTATGGATTTCCACAGCTTGATAAACACCAGAGGCAACATATATTGCTTAATGTATGGATGCACTGAGATCCTTTGTGGTGGTAGAAACTATTTAAGGTACAGTACACAGTATTAGCGCTAACACTGAACATTTCACATAACTGATGTTAAACCTTATGCTTCTATGACAGAAAATAATCTTTTCCTACCATCAGAGTTAATGACTTTCTTAATTGTGAATTGTGTGACTCCCTGTGAAAAGATGAACTTCTATACTCTTACTCAGTTTGGTAATCATAAATTCTGTACAAAGTGCAATCTGCATATGTTACTGATTCTTATACAAACACTGCTCTTCCATGCAACCCATCCACTACTTTGCCATGAAACAAGTTTTCTATGCAATATGAACCAGGGACATTCACATACTCATTCCTGTTTTAAGGAAACCTCACAGTCAGTTCATGTTTCTTTGCAATGCATTGTACTTAAATTTTCATGCAATAGTACTTAATATATATATTGATTTTACATACCCCTGATTTATGTAATTAACTGTCTGTTGAATGACTCGTGGTGAGACATATATTTTTCTTCTGTACTGATCCAATATTTTGAGCAAAACTTCTAAAATTCCTGCAGAAAATGTCTTCAGGTACCATTCTGCAAATTCTTTATATTCTTTGGTTACATTTCCTGGGCTTCCATACCTAAAAGAAATATCAAGTGAACTGATTTTATAATACAAATAATGGCTAAAATGAAAACATATCCAACATCTAAATTAAAACATGCCACATATTACATTCGTATGTTCGGCTCAAGTATTCTGCCACTTCCACTAACAGCAGAGTACAAATCTCAATTTTCATTTTGTAATAAACAGTGACAACAAAATACATAACTAAAATTTCCATTATTGATCTGGGTTATGGTTTAGACCACTAGCACTAAACATATGGCACACTGCAGCCCCAAAAAGGCATATGAATACTTTTCAAGACTAAACAATCTTAATTTTTTTTTCTTAACTGAATATTTGGCACACTTCACAATAAATACTAATATACTTCATTCAGTGGCAAAACATATTTTTCATTGTAAGGATGAGGATGAACATAACCACTCTAGATGATTATGAGCATTTACTAACTACATGTATAAAAAGTGATTTATTTAGTATCAGTAACAGCTTCCTGTGCAAATGTGCATCAACATAAATACATTTTTAGTTGGAATTTGGTGATCTACAATGAAGTAACAGGGGGGCACGCTGTAGCGTAGTTGGTTGAGGCCCTGTGCTACAAGTCAGAAGGTCATGGGTTTGAGTGCCAATGAGGTGGATTTTTTCAATTGGCCTAATCCTTCCAGCTGCACTATGGCCCTGGGGTTGACTCAGCCTCTAACAGAAATGAGTTCCAGGTATCTTCCTGGGGGATAAATGGCGGCCAGCGCATAAGACTGACAACCTTACCGCCATCTGTGAGCAGACTGTCTAAGTAACGTTGGACTCTCAAAATCTCTCAACCCTATGGGCCTCCATGGCCTGTTACAGGGATAGCTTTACCTTTACAATGAAGTAACCAACTCCCTGGTAAAGAGCAATTCACCAACAGCCATCAAGTTTTCAATGATTCAAAACATTATCATAGTTCCCACACATTCAACACAAAAGCCCAGCACAGAACCAAATCATGATCAACTCGAAATTCATGACCTCACAATCTACATTGTAAAGATAAATTTTAACACTATCCTTTAATCTCCTAACTGCTCTTTCCACAGGATTTTCCAACTAAAATTCTGTACGTCTTTATCATCTCCCTTCCCTCCCATGCAGACTGCACGCCTATCTGTTAAAACCCTGCTGATAAATTTCCTGAGAACAGAAGATAAAAACATCTTCTCAACAATGTAAGAGTACAAATTATGAGTAGCCTATGAAATCTTCTCCATTCTTTTATTAATCCAGCTCTCTCCAGCTTGTACAATCTCTTCAGTACTTCGTTTCCTAACATATTCAATCTCTGTTTTAGAGAAACTGACCTTTCAAACATTCTATGGAGGATATGAAGAGCCCATTTCTTGCATTTCCACCAAGGCAGATCTACTCTGTCTTCTTCATCTACTGCATTGGTTTGCTCTGGAACTGGCCTGTCTGCTACAGCACGCACAATTTCCATCCACTGAGAGAACACCTCACGAGAGATCAAGTCCAAGGGAAGTGAGTACTGGAATAAGGGTCATACAAAAAGAGAACAGAAGACCAGGTAATGAGAACTCAATGAACACATGCTGCATATACGTATCTGTATAGGGCAGTCAATTTCCATCAGATGCATATGAGAACATGTATGTACACAATATACAGAATTAATTAATCTATCAAACATGCTCTTATATGGCTGGTTTGCACTCCTTTTGGAAACATAACTTTCTGAATTTCAACTCTGGTCTGGAATGTAACATTAGAAAGGCTCTAGAAAACCAGCAGAGACTGGAAATGATTATTATTATTTGGTCTTTCCTAATGATGTTAATTTCTTTGCTGAAAACACAAATACCTTAAAGAAAATTAATGCTTCCAATTGTGATGGGCTGACTCAATATTTTTGTGCAGTTTCACCTTTTTAACACTCTGTCAACATTCCATATAATGTTGCATGTTTCCTCCAATGAAAATTGCTTACATTTCTCTTTCCCACATCCACCTCTTCACAAGAACATATCAAATCTACAAGACCATTCCAGCATAGAGAAAATGTTTTCTGTGCAAACTGTGGCAAGCAGGAAGCACTAGTTAAATGAACCACCTTCAACAGCTTCTGGCTATGTAGCAAGCATTACAACACTGTCAGACTGCACTTACCACCCTATTAAAGATTGTTCTAAACAAAATTACTGATTTTTATAAACACTTATTATTATTGTTATTATTATTATTATTACTACTAGTATTATTATAGTGTCATGTGAACCAAGCAAGAAGGGGAGGTCACATACCAGCCTGTGGGCACCTCTCATTCACTGCAGGATCAAGATCTCCCCTTCTCCTCAGATCTTGCAGGAGCAGAGGGCCTTACTTACTCATGAAGGCACAGAACCATTTTAGAAAAAATTACACGTATGAAACAGTGACTTCTGTCTTCAGGAAAGAACAGTCTCAGACGAATTTTAGTTGAACACAGATGGCCAGTGCAGACACATGTGTTGAAGTTGATGTTAAACAGTGTTTCAAGTGAACTGGAAGTTAGTTCAGTGCATGGCACAAGAAGACAGCAGTGTTGTTATGTCATGGCAAAACAATGCATGAACAAGAAAGAAATTAAAGTTCATGGCTATCAGAAATGAGAAAAACAGTGTACCAAAGAATGATAAATGTTACAATAGTGATCACAGTTTTTCATCCACAGCTGCATTTTAATTATGCTATAATACCACTTTCACAACACTATGATAAGTTGTACTGCGAATATTTTACACAAACACATATGCTAAATGGTGGGGGAATGACAATATTGTGACGTGAATGACGCAACGCTCATTAAACACCCCCTCCCCTGCGGTGATGTAACAGGGGAAACTGCAGTTGCTATGTAGCAATAAACAGCTCTCGGCAGTGTTGCCCAACAACGCCTTTGTAAACACAGCATCACGCAACAGGGGAGCCTGTGCAGCAACTGTTGCTAGGCAATCCGTAAACACGTCACACAACAATGAAAGCTATCATGTAACTGCTTTCTGTGTTGTCCGTGCCGAGGCTAAATAAGGAGCAGCGAACACTATTCAGCAGTGAGTACTGAGCCAGTTAAGAGTTACGAGCAGTTAAATTGTAGCCGTCGCCAGAGACAGTTGAATGGATTCGCCAAGATGCAGTTGAACAGCAATTGTGATAGCGAATTGTATAAGATTAAGATTGTGTAACTGTGAATTTTAAATTCGCTATATCCAATATGGCGTGAAGTTATTTGTCACGTTATACACCGAACATGTTACAATATTTTCAATATACTGGATATATTATTAACTATTGTAATCTACTGTAAACAACTGTATGTATCGTAACTTTATTCTCTTATTCTAATCAGCCAATGTACAGTAACTGACTTGTCCTATATCATGTAACAATGATCTATACATGAAATAAATAAATAAATATTTCATTATTCTTGCATTTGTTCTACAGACATTTCATTGTATCAGAAATGCAGATACTTGATAAGAAATAAGAAGAAAAAAATACAGTCAATACAACAGCAACAAAAAGGCTATTCTATTCTGAACACTGTCACTGTCAGCCTAGAATAAGACATCAACATGAAATGTGGATCTTGATTCCTCCAGAAGGATGAAAACATGGAAGACCTCTAGCCAATGGATAACTGGGGTAGAAGAAAGAGCAGAAACTAGAGGCTCTGAAAATGGACACTTAGTAAACATAATTACATAGAGATTAGGAAAATGAGTCAGGTGTAAAAGCACTCTAATTCATTCTCTTTTGCCCATACTAACTTGTGTCAATGCAAAATATATTTTGAGTATTTGTTTCTGGAGAAGAACTGATTGCTCTGACTGATCTGGAAGTAGGCGAACACACAGCTGATACATCATCGGAAAAAGAAGATTCATTGCCTCATTCAGTGGGCCACGTTCCTCTGGCTTCTTGTACCTGTAAGAAAACTAAACTGCATTAAAACACAAAAGCAAATTTTGAACTATACTTTTCTGTGTGTGTCTAGCAGAAAATAAAACCAATTTTATGTATAAATTAAACTAAATGACTCAATTTCATGCACTATATCACTTTAACTCTCGCATACTACAATGAGAAGCTACAGTAATAAAAGTATATAACATTCTCCTTAAAGACTCTGCTGCATGGATCAAGTCAGTTGTATCATTCTTTCATCACAGATTTCAGCTTTGGGAGAGACAAAAACTCAGACACCATCTGTGGTTTTATCTACATTTACCAATCTCTATATCAGACTAAGATTCTTTGATTATATTTATCTAATATTGCTTGTAGAATTTCTAGATGTAACCTATTACATTGGCATGAGCAGGATTACACAAATTCTGGGCACCAGGTCACCACAGGGCCTAAAATTTTTACGATAGTCCTTACAATCTTTTTCCTATTCTAGCATATAACAATCAAAGATGGCAAACACAATAGTTCCTTTCTTTCCTCCCTTTATTCCTTTTTTACTGCGATTTCCTTCCCTCCTTTCTTGCACCACTTTCCAATCCCTTTTAACCCTTTCACTGCTAGTATGTTAAGTAACTCTCAGTACCCTCTGTGCTGTATTATTTTTTAATAAATCTTTTACAAATAATTTAAAAGCAGAGTATAAAATTTGTGATAAAATATTGAATTATTCAGTATTTTTCACAGGGGAAGAGTCCATTAAAATCAGGATTGTCCAAGATGGCCAAAAAAGTATATAATTCACTATCCTAGTCTTATCACTATGTCACATGTTGACCAAAGTCCACATCTTTATTTAAAACTATTATAAAAAGCACCGCACACTATACAAAGCCATTTTTACTAGCCCTGTGAAATACCTGCATCAGATGATCACGGAGTGCGTGCCTCGCTGTGCAGATGCAACCTTTTACATTTCTTAAGCTAGAGGGCAGAAGAATGCAGCAATTGAAATGAACGCTTCATTATGTTCCCAATTGATGACTCTATGCACCAACAAAGTTTGAATGAAATTGATGCAAAGAAACCTGAGATTTGAAACTCTAAAGCTACAATACGGGTTTTGTCGATTGCAGCAAGGATGCCGTGTTTTTCAGAGATCGACATATGTCGACTGCAGCAGTGTAAGGGTTAACTGTCTGTCCTATCACCATCCTTCCCTTTCTTCCTTCTTTTCCTTCATATTACAACAGTTCTCTAATCTGTTTTTCCAACCTAGTATCCCCTTACCTCCTTCCTTTCCTTCTCCTATATTTCTTTCCCATCCTACTGTCACTCCTCCCCCACATCATAGCAACTGAACATTGGGTTTTCATTGAACCTGAAAGGAACTGGCTGCTATTTATATGTAGGAGTTTCAACTGCTGTCTTGCTGAAACAGGGCACTTTTTATCCTGGCTCCTGCTTCTCTGAGGTGCCTCCAAAACACACAGGAAATATGTGCAGGCCTGATCATGAGCACACGCATGCACATGTGTATATAATTAGGGCCATTAATGTACATTCCTAGTCAACTAAAGAACTTACTCAAAATTCTTCACAAGTTGATACAAGCACATGAGTGCCCCTGTCCAACCAGGTGCATCTGGATTTTGCAAATAAATACTGATTTTGTCCACAATTTGTGTCCAGCGTCCAGGAAAGTCATGTTTCACTATATTGCTCACGCATACAGCAAGCTGAACTCTAGATGGAGGAAGAAAAAACTGTCATTTAATAAAACAATAAAAATTACATGGCATATCATCAGAAGTGGCTTCTTCAAACCTATAATATATTCAGTGGGAGATGGTGGATTTATTTCTGCAGATCTGATATTGCTGTGAAGATATGTTCATGCTCTATGTCAATTAATGTACTACTGTGTACTGCAAACATACCCAGAAGTAAAAGTTGTCCCTGTGCTTAACTAGTTAAGCACTATGCCATGAAGGCATCTGGGGGAATGGACGTATAGATCCATTTTTCTTGACCTCGGCACTAGTTGGGGGTGAGCGGTCAGCTTCATGCCCAGGCCGCTTTACTACCGAGGAAAGGGGCCCCAGTACCCATTGGATAGGAGGCTGGATGGTCTGGATGACATAGAGAAGTGAAAATTCTTGATACTACCGGGACCTGAACTCTGAACCCTTGGTCATCCAGCCCATGGCCAATTGCTACACCAACTGCACTATACTTGCACCCGCCCAGAAGTAGAGGTTATGAAAATTCAGACAATGTGAATGTCAACAAACATAACAGCTAGGTTGCTGTTTTCATGGATTAAAAACTGTATTTGAACCATCTGTTAACTTAGTCAAGTTCTAGCACAACACTACTGTCTCAGTCTTCAAGTCAATTGTCAAGCAACGGGGAAAAGGTTGATGTATGTAGGAAACAGGATATCATATATCACAAACAGAATGCAAACAATGAGACAGGAGAGACGAAAGCAAAATAAAAAGAGTGGGCGGGGTTCCTGTTCATGGCCACTCAGAGGTTCAGCCTACCTCAAAGGCAAACAGACTACTCTTAGAGCCAACAGAAGTGAGACTTCCTTCATATTCCTACAATCCCTTCTTCCTCCACTCCTTCAATGGTTTGATGACAGGATCCTGAGACAGTAAAATGCCATCTTTCTTGTATTAAAAGTGTAAATTGTTATCAGTTTGTTCCATGTAATGTGGGCCATGCATCTTCCAAATGCTCAGTCCTTTTACACTGCTAGTTAACCCGCACAAGAGCCACCTCTGCCTACATCCCATTTCTCTAGTGAACACCAAGCCAATCTCAAATGAATAAATAGGAATGAATGAATTTTGAAATCTCTCAATCCAGTAAATTCTTTTAATGACTGCTATATGACACCAGCTGTAGTGGCTGGTAGATGTCACCCAATGTGGTGATAATACTAAAATAGCATTCTTCTGACTGGACACTGCCACCTGAAAGGACACCTTTTCAAGTTGGAACTGACAGATAACCCAACTTGTGAAAGGTGCCTACAGGAAAATGAATCAGCAGCACACATCCTGAGTGATTGTGAGGCCATTTAAGATTTCATCACTTGGGTCAATTTTTTATGGAACCAAGTGACTTTTATGATGGCCCCATAAGCAGGGTCCTACACTTTATTAAAAGTGTAGGATTAATAAAGGGCTAATCCAAGGGGAAGCACAACAGATCTTTGAAGGTCGCAGTGCAGGAGCCGGTTTTTATGGCCCACCCCTTACATACATACATACAT
>NW_019733333.1:61450-66377 GCF_002891405.2 Cryptotermes secundus
TCTATCATTCGTACATCCTGCCTTTCAGAGTGCACAGAAACACTTGCAAGAGAACCAGTATCACGCAATGTCTGGTGAATTCGCGTAAATACACTTCGAGATGGAATCCTTCGATCGGGAAAATGCCTTTGGTATTCTTCAAGAGCAGCACGTGCATTGCCACCGCAAAATCCACACACAAAATGCATATCACAATATTCCACGTGTGAAAACACAAAAGGCATTTCAGCAACTCATCACACAACTAATTTACCACCCATTCACGACCCCGCCGCAACGTAATCTGTAGGCTCTGTAGGTAGCGCATGAGCTTACGGCTAGTGACTCACAGCACTCAAGGACAAACAGATAACGGTCTCAGCTGACAGGTACAGTGCGTGGACCTGTCAGAAGACCACACTTTTCTCGGGCCATTATCACCGTAACCGTTCAACTTTGGACATAGGTGTTTTGGGTTATATCGGCATACTTTAACATAAGGAACACCCTCCCAAAGTTTGGTCCATTCCTCCTGGGACACCCTGTATATACAAGTATGGCACCACTCAAAATGGAAAATCCAGGGAATGTACCTCCTTCCCATAATGAAGATGTTCCCAAAGGAAAACCACACAAACCACAAGACTCCCATCCACTGCTCTTGGGACAGACTTTTATGTACACCATGCTCAGCTTAAACCAATCCCTTCGTTAATTGCAATTTCTACACTCTGCAGTTACCAGATAGCGATATGCCTTGCCATACTTATGGAAATCTTACAGTTCCCTCAAGATGCACAGTTACACCGCAACAGCAACTGTCATCTACAAATTCAAACTGTTACATAAGCATATTATGGACCAACATGTGGCCCTTCGGAACTTCAACGAGCTTGAAAAATCTTGTTAATGACATTATATTGGAGTGCTTTGTGTACCTTTCATTTTAAACATTAAAATACTTTCTAAATTACACTAGTAGGAAAGATGAAATCAGGGGAATACCAAGTAACATCAAATTCCAAATACTTAATCTATCAAAGAAACATTAATTCTTAACAAGGGCAAATTATATAATTGAAATGTAAAGCACCATAATAACATATCAATAACTGTGCTGTAAAGCTTTTGACCTGAGTTACCAGACTTTTTTTAGTCTTTGAACATTCAATCTCTTAATTTGGATTAAACAAAATGACTGGTTTGAAAAGGTTATATTAAATATTTCCATTCAAAATAACAGATCGACACAAGCTGACCTGTTTTGTAGGATAATATAAGAATGATTTGATAAACTGGCATCATCCACTAAACCCAACTGCCTTTCTACCACTCTGGTAGTGGAAACGTTATTTACTACGTGCCTGTACACTGTCTGAAGCGCAGAGAAGATGCTGTGTCAAGTCTTGTGTAACACAAAACTTGCAAGCCAGACAGATTTACAGTCTAATTTAAAATGGTGCCTTGACTGCTGAATCCCTTGAATAAAAACAAATCACAATTAAATCTGTAAAGTTTGGTCTCTCAGGATCTGAAAATAAACCTCATCAGCGATAACCACGAATATATTGAGACATGTAAATCCACTGCTATGTAACGCCCACAATACACACACATACACACACAGCCAACAATACTGGAGAAGCGTTTTCTTTGTCCACAGTGACATCACACAACAACAGTGAGAAGTGGTCAAGTGATGTGTTTTCTGTAGGTCCATGCTGAGACCGTTGCTATACAGCAGCCAGGGCACAAATGAATTGTCTGCATAGCAATCACATGACATGTGTTTTCTGTGATGCATGCCCATTCTGCGTCTATATATGAAAACCAGTTTGAAGGAATGACATCAAGAAAATGGGAAGACAACGGCACACTACAGAGAGAACTGGAACTAGGAGCTGTGAGCAACTCTTCAAGATTAATTGTTCAGGTATTCAAGAGTTGAGAGTTCAGACCAGGAGATTTCAGTTGTAGCTCAGAAGCCATGAGTCATACTGAGTAGTAGGAGATTAGGGACTAGAGACAAGTCTGAGAACCAAAAGAAATATAGCGAGAGATTTGTTATGAAGAACAAGTTCGATGTTCTAACTGTTATAACCAAGCATAATTATAATAGAGATGTACAATAAATCCAGTCACTAAATTTAGAGCCCACAATTATTATATCATGCCTACCCCTCATATACAAGAATATAAATATTTCAGAAATTGTATCAATTAACTGTACCAGAATCATGCAAAGACAAAGGCAACATTAGTGCTGGTAGTGGATGGGCCTCCATCTACGTTTCTTTATTCTAAGAATGAAACAGTGTGCGCACAACATACTGAAAATTTGAAACCATATTCTTACAACAAAATCTGAAAAGACCTTCCTTGTACCTGATAAGATCTGGTGCATGTACAACAGCATCTACTATGGCATCACGGATCATCGCTCGGTCTTGTTCATGGATACTAAATGGTAAGGGCTGGCCAGGTTCCACCTCTCGGTCTGCCCAGTGCTGTGATACTAGATTCTTCAGGTAGATTACACCTGGTTTTCAAACACATTAATAGCGTATTAAATTTCTTCATCAATTACTCAGATATAAAGAGCACCACTAAAAATTCCCGATGTGGTAAAATCAAGAGCTTGGGAACATTTCTTGGACAGGAAATGTGTTTTAATATGTGTTCAAGTCACCACAACATTTCACTAATACTGACATACTGTATCAATGTTCAGAGTTGCAGAATAAAGTTAATGTAATAAGCTCTGAATGTAAAAAAACTAACTCCATGTAGCTAAGCCCTTCTTGAGAAGCTGCCAGTTGTGCAGCCACTCAGAAACTTCCCAACATTTTATGGAATCTAAAGGTCCATTACCACATTCACAAGAGCTCTCTAGTGGTCCCAATCCTGAGTCAGATCATCCAGTACACACCACCCCATCATCCCTCAGATCCATTTTAATTAATATTATCATCCCATCTAAGTGTAGGTCTTCCTAGTGCCCTCTTTCCTTCTGGCTTTCCCACCAAAATCCTAAATGAATTGGCCCATGCATGCTAAATGCCATACCCATCTCATCCATGAATTGCATTAAAAAACAGCATTCTTAAATGACATAACTCCACGCAGAAGTCCTTCTTGAAAAGCTAAAAGTCACTCCAGTGGTCAAGAAATTCCTTACCTTTTAAGGAACCTAAGATTCATTATTGTGTTCACAAGAGCCCGTCACTGGTCCCTACCCTCAGCCAGCTGAATCCAGTCCACATCTTGCCAGCCTAATCCTTTATGATCCCAAGCAGTCTCTTCCCTTCAAGTTGTCTAAACACACTTCACACTTCTCATTCATGCCAAATGTCCTTCCCATCTTATGCTCTTTGATTTCATTACCCTAAGATTATTTCAAGATTACAAATTATGAAGCTCCTCGCTGGAATTCTCCCCAGCCTCCTGTTAGTTCCTCGATTTTAGGATCAAATATTTTCTCAAACATCCACAATTCACATTCTTCCCTTAATGTGAAAGATCAATTTTCACACTCACCCAAAACAATGGAATACCATTTTAGTTATGTGCATCTTAATTTTTACTTTTAAATGACACAATAAACATTAAAGAACCAATGTTTTCTAACAACTCTAAGTTTTCACTGTGATATACATGTTCTAGAGGGCCTTCTATTTACTGAAACAAACATGACATGATGTCATTTGATATTCTCACCAAAAGTCATGGTTGATAACAAATGAGAGCTCCAAACAAGGGGTTTCAACTGTTACAAAAATTACCTCTCTGACTTAATTCAGATCAGAGTTATAAGCATTCTGGTAAATAAGAATGCAGAAAACTTAAGTTAAACAATTATCACTTACTTCATAGACTCTGCAAACATAAAATTTCAAAATTTCACTGAAATCAAAGGCTGTCATATAAACCACTATGCTCAGTTTGAAGATTGGCCGAGGAGGGTCATAAACTTGATATTTTATGAGGGGATGGGAAGACATGGCTGCCTCTGTCAACACAAGCCATGAAAGCAGACTGCATCTTTCCTTCCCGATTCAATATTTTTCACTTCAAGAACTCCATACATCCATAGCCTGACCCCTCCTCCTAAAAGAAATTCAACTTACTGCTTCAAAAATGCAATTCTGCTTTTATGTCTACTTTAGTTCACACATAATACATTTTTTAAACTGTACAATTCTTCTGTGACACTGTATTTTAATATTCATGTCTTCTCTATAGCGGGAGAAAAAAATATATTCTGAACTGAATGGAATCAGACACTTCCACTGAAGTGTTTTCTTACTGCTGGTCAAAAGTACTTGAACTTTTCCTTATTTACAGAGACATTATTGACAATTCCTTATTCAAAACATGATTCTTGCTTGTATTTCAGTTATAAGACATAAACACACAACTATTTCATTCTTCATTTCTTTCTAACCCCAACAGTTCTTAAGCCTTTTAAAAGAAATCTGTAACGTTTTTCTACAAAATAAACTACCATCACCTACATATAATAATAAACATCTTGTGCAGGATCACACTTCCTAGGCTAACATTTCAAAATATATGTTCCACATCATTTTAATAATTTATATGAAGTAGTTAAACAAATGCTCTTCAGTGATGTTGCTGCTGTTTGTTACCGAGAAACAATATGCCAATAATTAACTCCACAGAGGAAAGTCCTCCTCAAGCATTTATAAGCACTACAGTAACATTCATTATGTTTCGTATCAACTAATTCCATGGAACAGATTAATCCTTGAGAATCCACTCTCTTGTCAGAATAGAGATGTTAGTGGATGCAGTCCACACTCATTCACTCTGTGAACACACGATATGTCGTATGCCTTCCCTCGCTTTACCTCCCCACTGACATCTCTGTACTGTGAACCGTGCAATGGTTCTTCTCCGTGAAGTTCCTTGGAGTCCCCACCCCCCC
>NW_019733333.1:66457-84864 GCF_002891405.2 Cryptotermes secundus
CTCCTGGACGCAGTGCGAGGTTTCCTGTATAGTAAAACGAATGTATCGTCCTCTCTCTCCCCGTTGACTTCGGAAAGGTAACATCGCTGCGTCCAAATTTAGTTTCGTTATGTTGAATTGATCTTGTGAAATTCGGTTTCGGCCCGTAGCGGTGTCTGAAGGGGGAAGAGTGCCCTCACGACGTGATCAAGGCTGGATCAAGTCGTGAGGTAAACTTTGTGTTGTAATTCAGGAAACGTAAGTAAGTGACTTACTGTTTGATGGTTTCCTTTCAATTATGAAAGCCGCGTGGCGTAAGATAATTTGGTTTTGTTTTGGGTTGTGTAAAACAGCAGATCGCCCCTCAGGCGTGTTTGTAACCTGTTTATGTTTCCTTGTGCCCTCAAGGCTTGCGTAAGTACATGTTTGTACTGGAGAAGTTGAATGACGCCATGAGGCGAGCCTGACTTGAGTTCTGTGCGGCTAGGCACAGTGTAGCTTTGTATTAATTATTATCACATGTTCTGACCAGTCCCTGCCCATCAGGCAGAGTCCACCTGTATACTTACGTTATCAATATATATTTATTTATATGTTTGGAAACGCCAGTTGTATTTATGTATACTTGTGCAGTGTGTTACCTACCAGTTTGGGCTAGCCGATCCGTCCAGCTTGGCCCATAGTGCCGACAGTGGTTTTCCTCTCCCGAGATCCCCTACTCGACCTTGGGGAGGCATAGTACATCACGTACAAGCAAGTCGTTTCTTATGAGCCTGTCCCTTACCCATTTGAGCAGGGGTTCACGGGTTTGAGTGGGTAGAAGAACGGGGTTCTTTACCCACAGGGTCAAGGGACACGGCTCAACTGATGGACAGTAATACTCATATGCCAAGAAATTTCCCACCTTACACCAACCAGGTGCTTTAAATAATTAGACAAAGTCTGAAATCCAGTTTAAATAAGAAAGCAATCATATCAGTTTGCTTAAGGCTTTGTAAACAACATGAATGTACTTGTGAACATTGATATTTACAAACGTCGGATAAAAAGTAGAGGCAACACCTCTATAGCTCTGAAATTACTTTATTACCTGAGGTAAACACATGTACATTACTTCAATATAATCGCCCCCCATGTGTACCACATTCTGCCAAATTTGTGGAAGGCATCATACACCATTAGTGTGCCCAATTCTGTTGATGTCCAGCAGTGATCACCGTACAGCATGAATAATCTCCTCTCTTTATGTTGTACTGTGTCCCTCGCAGTGGTTCTTTCGTTTTGGCAGAGATCATAATCGCATGGACTCATATCGGGTGAGTATGGCGGATGTTGCAGTATCTCCCATCGCCAGCAGCAAAGGGGATCCTTGACAGTGTCAGCAGTACGAGCCCTTGCATTGTCATGAATGATGATGGGGTTCAGTATGAGCCCTTGCATTGTCATGAATGATGATGGGGTTCAGTGCCAACAAGTGTCATCACTTTCTCCTGAGTGCTGGACGAAGATGATTACACAGGAAACTGCAGTAGTAGGCAGCGTTAACTGTCTGTCGTTGAGGTACAGTGTGGTGCAGTATCACTCCATCAATGTCATATGCCACAATGAACATTGCCTTCACATTACTCTGTGTAGGGCACAAGGATGCTTCCATTCATTTGACTGTCACTTCAAGTGCGGTTCGCATGAGCGAACCCAAGCTTCATCCAGAGTGACGATCCTTCCAAGGAAGTCGTCACCTTCCCTCTGGTACCGGTCCAACAAGTCCTGTGCAACTGCATAATGTTGCCATTGTTGCACCTCGGACATTGTATGGGGTACCCAATGAGCTGCAATTTTGCGGTATCCAAGAATATCGTGCAGAATGCGGAGCATGGTTTTTGACATATGCCTACCTCAGCAGCTAACTTCCGCGCAGCCCATCGATGATCGACATCCAGCAAAGAAGCAAGAAGCTGAGTTGTGTGGTTGTCAACATGGAGTCGTCCTGAATGGCATCCCTCCTTTCACGGAACAATTTCACCCATCGTGCCACTGTGCGATATGGCAAAGCAGCATCACCACATGCTTCTCGCAGTCCCCGATAACAGTTTTGTGCACTACGACCTCGTACAACTTAAATTTGTATCCAGGAGTGTTGTTCTTGTTTCGTAAACATGTTGTTAGGGTGCTTGAACTGGGCCCCTTCATTCAAGACGATGCACAATGCAACTCAATGAAACACAACCAGAGCCAGTCACTACACTACTGCAATTGAACTTCTGCTATCAGCTACAGACTGCACTAGTGCCACCTGACACACATCTTTCATGTTACAGCAGTGTTGCCACTACTTTTTATCCAACCCTTGTATACTGTAAATTTCCTACAGAATCTACAGGTGACGAACAAAAATATTGAAACACCTTGTGAAATGCATGCCTGAATTGAAGTGTTTATTTTAGCGACGTTTGTAGGTGATGCTGTCATATCTGCCCAATACCACTACCTGTACAACCTCTACAATAGGTTGCAAGCTTCATTTGTAATTGAGACAGTGTTCTGTGCAGTTTTTAGTGCATCATGCCAGAGCTAACAGAATTCGAACGTGGGCCAATTGTTGCGCCCTGTATGGTGGGTGCTTCCATAACGAAGGTAGCCGAAGTTTTTGGTGTTTCGCGAGGCACAGTATCCAAGCTTATGACCGCGTACAGGAGGACAGAAATGTGTGTTGAGTGATAGACACAGATAAACATTGCGTAGGATTGTGACGAAAAATAAGACTACAGCTGCAAAAGTGATCACTGAACTGAATGTCACGCTCACAAACCTTGTCCGCACCAAAACAGTACGAAGAGAACTCTGCAAGCAGGGTATTTATGGAAGAGCTGCAATTCCAAAGCCAGTCATCAGTGAACCAAATTCCCCCTAAGACGAGAGTGTGGTGCTGAATTCATAAAACTTGGACTACAGAGCAACGGAAGACAGTCATTTGGTCGGATGAATCCACCTTCACACTGTTTCCGACTAATGGCTGAGTTTACGTCTGGAGTACGCCATCCCAAGCTTAAGATCCAGATTGTTTGCTACCAAGAGTGAAACATGGCAGGGGTTTGATCATGGTATGGGCAGCCATATCGTGGTATTCTGTTGGACCCATCATTACCCTGCAAGGTCACGTCACTGCCAACGACTATGTGACCATTTTGGGTGACCAGGTCCATCCCATGGTGCAAACTTTGTTCCCCAATGGTGATGTCATTTACCAAGACAACAATGACCGTGTTCACACAGCTCACATCGTCCAGGACCGGTTTTCTGAGCACGAAGATGAAGTGTCACGTCTGCCACGGCCCCCACAATCACCAGATATCAATATTATTCAGCCTTTGTGGTCTGTTTTGGAGAGCAATCTGTGTGCACACTATCCACCTCCATCATCGTTAACAGATTTTGCCAATGTTTTGCAGGAAGATTGGTACAAGATTCCCTCACAAACCATACAGGACCTCTATTTATCTGTTCCAAGGAGACTGCAAGCCAGAGGTTGTCCTACACCATATTAGTCACAGTAATGTGTTTTTTGTTGGGTGTTTCCATATTTTTGTCCATCTCTAGTAGTTTCAAGTGGAATATCATGTGCTGCTTCCACACCCCTATACATGTAACTATTATCTGAACTGGGGGGGTGACTTCAGGCTCTCGTAAATACTTGCAAGATCAAGTAACAAGTGATTGGTGCTAGGAGGGTACATCAGAATACACCATGACTGCTTCTTTCCACAAATATTCAGTTTCATCAATAATGGTTATTACTGTCTGCACCCATTTCTACCAGCCTGGGTAATTTTACGAAACAGATTTCTGTACTGTTCTCTATCCTACAACAGACAGTCCCTGTGTATCTGTCCCCACTTATTCCTTCACCCTGTGCCCTCAATAATCATTTACTCACCACCATCACTTGCTATGCTTTCACCAGAATGCTATTGTCATCAATGCACAATATATGCAGATACCATCAAATCATTAGTTTGGAAGGGGGGACATGCACACATCCATATTTAACACAACAACGTTTCAAACACAAGCTGCAGAAAGAAGACAAAGCACACATTCTGTACTCCATACACTTTTTCCATAAGTCTCATGGTTCCTAAGATAACAGCAAATCAGACACTATTGATCACTTACGCACTCACTCATGGAGCTGAGCCCTTCTTGAGAAGCCACCAATTGTGCAGCTACTCAAGAACTTCCCAGCATATTATGGAACCCAAAGGTTTATTATCATGTTCACAAGAGCCCTCCAATGGCCCCTATCCAGAGCCAGATCAATCCAATCCATAGCAGCGCATCCTATCTCTCTAAGATTCATTTCAATATTGTCCACCCACCCATGTCTTGGTCTTCCTTAGTGGCCTCTTTCCTTCTGGCTTTCCCACCAATACCTTATATGCATTCCTTCTCCCCATTCATGCTACATGCCCTGTCCACCACATCCTCATTAACTTGATCTTTCTAATTATACTTGGAGAAGAGTACAAGTTATGAAGTTCCTCATTATGTAGTTTTCTCCAACCCAGACACTATAGATACATTTCCAGATTCATACATTTATCAACCAACATGCTCTCCCAACCAGGCCCAAACTTGAATTATACATACCTTTTTATTATTTGTGGATCTTTCTCCCTTCATTAACAAAGACAATCAGGAATACATTTCAGAGGTATTTCAAATCTTTAGATCATAGAACTTTTGCATAGAGAGCTGTATGTTAAAACTTATATAACTTAGCATATACATGCTTTTATGTGATACATCAAATTGTAATATTTAAAGCAGAAGAACCTTCAATCTCTTACAAGTCCTGTTTCCTTCATGGTTTCTTGAAATAACATAGCATTACAGAATTTCATTATACGATGGACTCAAAATTCAATCAATCAATTTTAAGTGCAGAATAACTAGCTTTTCTGTATTTCCCTTCATATAAACATCAACATCCATGCTCATGTATTACTTCTTTCCGTGCTGTAAACGTTAATTAAAAGTCCAATTCTCTGTTCATCCTCTTCAGACCAAATTTACGTTTTTTTTTTTATTTTTTTAACTGTATCAGTCAAGTACAGCAATAAGCCAAGTCCTACCATCCAGAATAACGGACAAAAAATAAAATAAGTGCAATGAAAATAAATGGCACACTGAAGAATAAAAAATCACACACAACACAGAAGGGCAAAAAGGCACTCACAGAATATATCAGGAACAACATATAAATGAAAATTTCAACTGCATAATATACTGTATTGAACACAGAAAGGAAGGAAAGCACTTGCAAAATGTGTTGGAAACATCATACAAATGTAAGTATCAAATGTACAATATATTAAATATGACAGGCATGTCCAACTTCAAACAGGTTGTGATCCAACTTTTTAGTGTCAAAACTGCCAGTGATCTACCACCCCCTCCTATCATCGTACCTTGCTTTAAGCAGAAATATTGGTAAAAATAACACGACACATGTTTGTTGTAAAAGCAACATACATTGAAAGTACAGACTTACCTTGTTCGTTAAGAACGGAAAAATTGGAAAGACTAATACATATTTTCCCTTCAAAATCTGAATATAATCATATAATATTACAAGTGAATTTACATGCTTTTCACGTATAATTTCCTTATAGGCCCATGAGATCGACCAAAAATTGTCCCGCAATTGACGTGTTGGACATGCCTGAAATATGACATGGATGGTGTTAAAAAGTCCAACTCACCAGCTTGCCTCACAGGCATGTCAACATCAGACAGCATTACAACTTGCAAGAGGGAAGGTGCAAAACCAATAATTTTGTGAATCTGGAAAGTAACATTAAAAAATATAAAAACAGATGAAGGAAATCAGATTACTGTGAAGCAATGTGGTGGAATAAACTAATTAATATTTCTAAGACAACTAACAGGTTTCTACATCTAAACTGCTTAAATTAGCCAGAACAAACTCACATGAAATGACATACTATTATGTTTCCAGAACCATTCACGCTCTTAAGTTAATTCATGAACAATTCACTGTAATTTATTAAATAATGGTTAACCTACAGTTTTATAGAACTAGTTAGTCTGACCATCATTATGGTTTCATCTTCTTTTCTCTCACTTCCATTCAATCTTGCCTTCTGAAAGGCTGGCCCCATCAGAATAATACTTAGAACAGTGTTTATGGTTTCACATCCCTCCTGAAATGTCTATGACAAAGTAAAATCCAGGTTTGCACAACTTTAGTTACAAGAAAGAAAAAAAAGGGGGGGGGGAACTGTGATGACAGGTTCAACACTTATATTAACAGAATAATTAATCTGTTAATGATATAATAGGAAGTTTGTACCAGGTTTCTGCCAAACAGACCAGCAAAATGACATTCTTCATCAAGGGTTGGCAATTATTTTTCTTCAAAGTTAGATGGAGCTATTCTGAAATGACCGAAGTCCACACGGCCGAAAGAGAAAAATTCAGTATTTCACACATTGCAGAAAGAGATATGAATTATTCATGCTCACTAAATATAATGAGCAGCTATAAATGTATATACAGATAACAGATACATGTAGATAGATTTACTTTGCTATTATGAATATGTTCAAATAATCTTGGGGAAAAAAATCTCGTACATTAGGAAAAACGTTTTGTTGAGATCGTGTGAGTTTCTTAAAGAGATAGCATCTATTTCTATTTAAAATACACAGACATATCATAATACATTGATGTGACATTAATAATAATTAATTTGGACATGGTATCTTGAACTGTGAGGATGTCACAAACCAACCTGGACTGAGTCCCACTCGACCCTTGTATCCAGCTGCAGGTACAGTAAATTACAGTAGTAAACAAGTCTATTACTATATCAAAACCTGAATTTCCAAAAACATCATAATATTTAACTCCTTTCATATAAATACACATGCCAACATACAAAACTGAGGTTTCTGTTTGTCCCCCACATATACTGTACTTCTCATGCTTTTTTTCACAATGTTTTTGGAAATACACACAAATAACCATTTTTCTTACAAAGTTCTTGCACACAACAAGGTTTTTGTTCATTGTAGCATGTTCGCTTATATTACCTTCTTCAAAATAGGTCTGCCTGTGAAACAACTTCCTTTACTAGGCACAGCAATAACTCAAATACAGACTGAACACATGGGCATAGCAGTGATGCTTTTTCACTCTAGACTGAAGGTGCCTGGTCTCAATCACACCAGCTATCCTGATATTTATCTGTGGTTTTCCTCAGTCTCTCCAGGTAAATGCTACAACAGTACCTTGACCAGGCCACAAATGCTTCCTTACAAATCCGTCCTAATTCATCTATCAACCTACCATCTGATACTATATAGTCTGGGTATTGATGGAATCATAAAATAACCCATGAAGGAAAATAATTCTAACATATTATTAATACGAAAAAAGTACTTGTTCTCAATATAGCAAAACTGCTTTTCATTTGCTCTCCTTCACCTAGTTATGCTGAGTTTGTTTTATACATGACTTTCTTGAGAGACAGTTTTTGTGGATAAATTCATCATCATCATCATCATTTGTAATCTGTCAAGACGACAGGTCCACAGTCTCTTCCAAAAGAATTCCTCCACTTAATGCGATCTAGAGCTTTCTCCTTCAAATGACAGTATCCTCGTCTGTCCCCAAGGTCATCCAGCATCTTCTTATGTCTTCTTCCTCGTCTTCTTGTCACTTCTATCCGCCCATCTATCTTTCCTTCGATAACTTCTTTTAGAAGGCAGTTTCTGCTTAAAACATGACGAATCCAATTAGCCTTCCGTTTTCTTATTTCGTGTAGGATATTCCTCTGATCACTGACTCTAATTAACACTTCTTCATTTCTCACATAATCGGTCCAACTGATCTTCTCCATCCTTCTCCAACACCACATTTCGAAACTTTCCAGATGTTTCTGATCTACTGCCCTAAGTGTCCATGTTTCAGCCCCATACAGAGCTATGCTCCAAATGTAGCATTTCACTAGTTTCTTCCTCAAATCTAAGTCCAATTTGCTTGTAAAAAGATTCTTCTTCTTGCTAAATGCAGCTTTTGCCATGGCAATCCTGGATTTAATTTCACTAGTACACCTTCCATCATCTGTTAACATATTCATACTGGTATTCATAAATTCATACTGGTAACGAAATAAGACACTCACTGCACAACATAACTAATGATATTTAACATACAGAAGGTCCAACTTTGTTTACATTTAGATCTTATTGCAACAGTTTTAATGAATAACAAAGCCAACTCTGAGTATCTGCGTTTTCTAAATGAAACTGTTTTTAAACCTTTCATTTACCCTTCTATCACCTGGATATTAAATGGAAATAAAATATGGAAAACTTTGCCTATGCCTACATTATGCTATCAACAGAGACAGATTGCAGTGTCACAAAAAAGGAGACACACACATAAAAACTATGGCAACAAAAGAAATCAATATAACAGTAGTAGTAGTAGTAGTAGTAGTAGTAGTAGTAGTAGTAGTAGTAGTAGTAGTAGTAGCAGCAGCAGCAGTAAGGGAGTAACACACAGAGACCACACATATATTTTTATTATTATTATTATTATTATTGGAGGGGAGACCCAAGACAGTGATTTGGTACACTTTCTACAGAGCACAAGATGACATCAAGTGCACACCTTTCCACAAAGGGTGAACACATTTGGATACTCTTTACTTTCCACACTTTGTGGTGTCAACTGTGCACCAACATTCCTGTAAGTGTATGTTACAGACTACAGACTGTTTCCCACTCTCACCCGTTCCGCATTTAGGGTGACATCTCCTGCACAGAATATTTCATTCCTCTCCCAATCTGGTGCCCGAAGTACCCAATTGTAAGCTTTCAGCAGGTGCTGATACCCAATGTCCTCAATGTGGATGCTCTACCTTGTCAATTCATATACCAGTTGTGACACAGTGAATATAGATATCTGAAGGGTTCTTTGGTGAATGTTACATTCACCACTTCCAGGGCTGTCGTATCATGATCAGAGAAGTGGCACCAGATGGAAATATATCAGTATAGGAGGGATCTTTACTTTTCAGAGTCTTGATCACGTCTTATGGATACTAATTCCAGATTATTTATATCACATATGGCCCTAATACTTTATGTTGCCTTAGTCTTTATACACATTTGGAAGGCTCCTCTGTTTGCTGGTGGATGTCTGGGTACTTGAAGAAATTAACTATTTTGTTCTTTGCTTGTTCCCATTTTATAACGTCTCTACCAACTTTTCTAAAAACCTTGTGAACATATGCACAATAAGCACTTGCTATTTATAAGTGTACTGCATAGCTGCTACAGAACAGTTAACAGCATAATCGAGCCTGTGTGGTGTATTTTGTTCCTAATGTGTTTCTGTATTTATTTCTTGGTACTTTCTGTACATCATGTATTGTACTCTTCGATCAAAAACCATTCTGAAATGAGCCATAGAGGGAAATTCTATGTGTACACTGAACTTCAGTCAAATCACGTTGTGAAGATTGAGTACACCATTTCTACTGAACATAGTAAACACGATAATTTCTATCAACTCAATGCATACAAAGGTCTGAATTACTTCCAATGTCCTTTGAATAATTAACACCAGATGTTTAAAATTCACATTTCTCAAATCATGCCACCAAAAACCCATTTCCATTAATCACGTGCAACAAAAAGGAAAAAACGAATTACAAAATATATCTCATAATAGATTAAGTAGTGTATTGAGCATAAAAAAAATAATTTAAATCTTGAAAAACGGAGTAACTTTGTTGTGACCGTCCTATGTAAATTGAATGGATATTTAAAAATACTGTGATAGTTTTCCACGTTACAGATATCAGTACGAAACGCAGTGTGGATAAAACCCTATTTCGGCTGCAGCAATTTGCGGGTATTATAAAATGTCTGATTCTCGCAAAAACTATTACAATGAAAAATTACGCTGAAAAAAAATTATGAGTCTAGGAATTTTCCTGGTTGTCATCCCTATGATGTTTCATGGCGAAGGTCATTAGAGCCACATGTCTAACATACCTGACTTAGTTGTTCTTCCGCTTGCTGTCGTTGGGTCGGATCAATTGTGGCTCGCAATACATCTGTCAACTTCCGAGTATCCATTTTATTGCACCTTCTGTGCTTATGAAGTAAATATTAACTAAATGTTGAAAGTATAGTTGAAAATTTAACCCGGCACATTCACCTCACTGCTCTATAGTCACGTGATTCATCAACATAACATGGCGGGCTTTAAAATGTGGCAAAATACTGCGTAACTAATCGATCATATTGAAAGTTGGGCCACACTTAACATTTAAAACAAGCGAGTAGCATACACAATTATGTTTTAAAATTGATGCAATAAACACTATATCAGTACGTATGGTTAACTAATTTAAAAATTGTTTGTTGTGGTGTCCACCGGTGTCGACTACTTAAGCCTAGTCCCATAGCCTTGTTGATAATACCAAAGTTTCTATACTGACTGTATTCAAAGTAGTCTGTCATAGAGCCGAGACGTTTCATAAACAAATTCGGCATGCATTGAAGAGAACTGTAATATCAGGACACGAGGGAAGTATGGCGAAACTCACTTGAAAGAAGAAAGTGTGATTATGATTTTATTATACAGTGAAGGGAAATCAGTATTTACATTTGCTTTGCCCGCACTACTCATACGTGCGTGGACATGTCGTAATTTTAGCGTCAATAATAATGACGCGAAACATTTTCTTTCGCGCAAGGTTAAGTCCTACGTTTCTCCAACTTCAACGTATACAACCGAAACAAAATTTAAGAATAAAAAGCAGTAAGTATATTAATTAGTTGAGAGGTTGTGTGAATATATTTACATATTTTCCCTTAGTACTTTTAGGGTTTTTTGCTGTGTGACCGGTGTAGGTTATACTCTTTTTTTTTTTTTTTTATCTGGGCGAAAAGGCCGCTGCAAGTTGTGAAGCTCCAATATTGATCAGAGATTATGGATAATATGAGTTGAAACAGTAGTATTTTGCAGTTTCTTGCATTCAATGATTGGAAATTTCTCATTTCACAATTATTGGGGCAGAGGTTGCCGCAAGTTCTCATAAACGGAATGTTTAGACAGATGATCTTCATTTATAGAATTACTGGCTGATGCAGTTTTGAATTGTTTTTCCGTATATGAAAGTGATAACGGTAATGCAAAATCTAAGTCACAAAATGGAGTCAAAAGTTCTTCCCATACCACGAATAAACACTAAATTAAAACTGAGTAACATATTCAAGAACCGTTGAAAGTTGTATGGTAGAAGGTGAAGGAGCAGACCAAACGTGTGTTGAACAATAGGAAATATAGTATATTGTTACTTCTATGAAATAGCCAAGTGTGGAGTTTCAGTCAGAGCGCTAAGAGGTGGATGTTCTCTTACCATTATGTGTTACTCAGACACAACACATTTCCTGAAGATGTTGTGAGGTACCTTAAAGCAAGGATCTCATGAAGAAAGACTGTGTCATTATAGTGGAGGGACCAGGGAATAGCCCTTATGGTAATACTTGTTATAAAACTGAGAAACATATACGTAGACAGTATTGCCAAGCATAATACTTAATACAGAAATTGAATTTGTGGTCTGTTTGTCACAAAAACAGATGAGCAGGAGAGTGAACAGTATAAATATGAGTATTAAACATGCATGTTTGAATTTAGACATGTCCTATATTATACTAGTATCTTCTGTAAACATTTCATGATATCTTATAAAAAATGTGAGATACAAATAGTCTGTTTCATGCATCATGTGTCTCCCTTAATTTCATACACACTCTGTCTGAAGGTTTTCTTGATGCAAATAATAGTGAAGGAATTATTTTTTATTGCTAGTGGGGTGGGACTAGGTCCCTTGTGCTGCATCCACTTCTGGCCTATTGTACCACCCCCAGATGATAGGTGAGGGCGATTGTGGAGCAGTTGGTGGAATGAAGATTGGCAAGGGAAACAGAAGTACTCTGAGAAAACCTTTCCCAGTACCACTTTGTCCACCACAAATCCCACTTGACCAGACCTGGGATCAAACCCATGCCACTGCGGTGGGAAGCCAGTGACTAACCGCTTGAGCTATGGTGCGGCCTAGTGAAGGAGTTACTTGAGGTCATAATGTGAAGCTGTTCACCCTGTTACCTCAGATGGCAGTGACCGGGATATAGGCTGGACTACTGAGGAATTAGGGTTTAATTCCTGGTAAAGGACAGAAGATTTTTCATGTCTCCATAACATCCAGCCCTGCTCTGGGGACCACCCAGCTTCCTATGCAGTGGGTACAGGAGGCTGTTTCTGGGGGGTTAAGATGGTAGGGGCATGAAGCTGACCACTTACACCTGTCTAGTGCTACAGTTAAGAATGCTGGAGTTAAACCTCTGCTTCTCCATAATAGCACTTCATTAATTGATTGAGCCCAGGGATAACTTTACCTGTCTTTTTTCTCTGTACATGGAAAGCAATAACAACACAATTCCTTGCTGTACAACTAAAAAATCTTGGTTGCAGATTTTATGTTGTACGAGTACATGTGAGTTTGATTATTTTTGTGTAGCAGACAAATTTTTCTATTCTGTTTCCTACCATGGACTTGTAGAACACCTAAAAACATTAGTAAAGTTTACTCCATACTCTTGGCAGTATGTTTGATAGAATGCTTGCAAGTATTTGTTCTGATATTTACAAGGAAAGCAGTTATATCCAGAGTACAGAATGAGTACTTCATCTAATGTTTTTTCCTGAAACTGATCATAGGTATGGACAAAGAAACTCCTCAAATATTTTAAAATTGAAACATTCGTAAAATTTAGCATTATAATAATGAAAGTACTAAAATATGTTTATACTTGGAACTGGACATGGAAGTAAAATATGTTTCTAGTTAAATTTTTGTTATTTTTACATTCCTTATACTTGAATTTCACTACGTCTGATGATCTGTGGTACCCCATATGTTGGGGGTTGAATTTTTCTTACTTAACTAATATGATCATGTTCTCAGGTCATACTGGAAGAGTGTTGTTGGACTGGAAATTCATGCCCAGATTACATCAACGTCCAAACTCTTTTCTCAAGCTGGGACTGAATTTGGTGTGCCAGTGAATGCAAATGTATCATTCTTTGATGCAGCTATCCCTGGCACTCTGCCTGTAAGAATATTTTCTTTTTAAAAATATCCAAGTTTTTGTGTAACTCTGTATATAGTGAAACGTATGTAAATTAAGGTAGACAGATAACTGGTAAACATGTTGGTCTCTCTAGAAATTGCCACATTTATTCTTATAATTTTCCAGCTTTCCACCATTAATTATATGAGGAAAATATTGTTTCTTTCCTTCTTTCATAATTTCACCAAAAGATGATTTCATATGCTGTATAGTTTGCCTAAGAAGGCATGCAGTTGCTTGAGGATACACCCTTACGGAAGATAAGTCTTGTGTATCAAGATCTCCAATATGACAGTTTTGGCTGTTGTCACATGCTGAAAATATAATGTAGTTACTTTCTAATAGCAACATAATCTGTGTTATTACCAGATTATGTCGCAACCTCAGAGATATTTTAAACACAGTATAGTTGGGTGTAAAGACAAACAAATCAAGCATCAAAATCGTGTTTGCACGCAACATGCCATGATGTGTATGAGTGACTATAGATGGGGTTTGGATTGGTAATGTAATTTATTGAACTCTTAACCTTTATCGGACAAACGTCATCATATGATGTCATTAAAAGTTAGGGCAGCTGGCCGAACGTCATCATATGATGTCGCGGATTCCACGCGTGTAAGGTTTTTTTTAATATTATATTAAAAATATAAATTGTTCTATTTACATGATTTTTGGTCACCACCTTTATAAGGAGACAGCCTTCGTTCCTGCATGATCTAATGTAATCTAGGGACGTCATATGACGTTAAAAGTAAGGACAAATTTAAGAACGACATCATATGATGTCGCGCATTCCACGCGTGTAAAGATTTTTTTAAAATTAAATTTAAAATATAAATTGTTCTTCTATTTACATAATTTTTGGTCACAACCTTTATAAGGTGACAGCCTTCCCTCCTGCGTGATCTAATGTAATCTACCGACGTCATATGGCCGAACGACCTCATATGATTTCGCGCATTGCACGCGTGTAAAGATTTTTTTAAAATTAAATTTTTGCTCTACTTACGTGATATATGTTCACCATCTTCATGAGGAAACAGCCTTCCCCCCTGCGTCATCTATGGTAATGTGGCCTTCGTATGGTACTGCCGAAAAAATTCCGAAATGCAGAGTCCGACGTCGCAGCTCACGCACTTCGTACGAACGCTAGACCGCTTCCCACGCGAAAAGCACACACGACACCTCAGTTGCGATTTAGAGGAAGCAGGCCAGTGATGTCGAGCTGCAGTGATATTTATCCCCGCAGCTACACCGGAATAATTATTCACACCTCTCCAGCCACACTGGTCTGGCGGTCCCCAAGTTGCCGACGAAGGTGATGACCCGTCGTCCGCGGAATCAGAATTCCAACTTTGCTCGCCCCTATCATAATCTGTGTCATTGAACAGCTCTTTCTCAATTTCAGGCATCAGAAGACCAACCTTCCACGCCACATTCAGAATCGGTTGAATAGCAGTCCGAATCTGTGTCATTGAACATCTGTTTCTCATTTCAGCATTTTCCATACGACGTCGTTGTGTATACGGATCTCTAGCAGTGCTAGCAGTGAATCTCTGTGCTTAGACCATGATAAGAAGCCATAAATCTTAACCTCGAGCCCACACATACAAAAATCTCATTCACGACTTCTCTGAACCCATTATCTGCTTCATGATGTCATGGGTGGCTAACCTTATATTGCGATGTTTCAAAATCGTTACAAACACAATGGTTTGACTGCAATGAATGAACGAATGACCGATCTGGCAACACCATATTCTGAGAATGTACTCCTGTGTCTTTCTAACATATTACACAGCGAGTGATTTCAGACGCGTACAGTCCTGCATACCGACATGTCCCATACGATAAATAAGCTACAACAAGAGATACCATTGAATGTGAAGTCGCCACAAGGACTTACACTGCTAAAACGCATGGTGCAGAAAATGTATTACACTGCTAGAACGCATGGTGCAGAAAATGTATGAATTTCGGGAAATTTTATTTTGGGAATCAGTGTAAAAATTTTTTACAGATATTAAAATCTGTAAATTAGAATATCTGATTCTATATTCTTTCTACATTAAAGGAGTGTTCATTTCGTTCGTTTATCATAGAAAACGTAGAAATCACACCATTTTTAGAAACATGCTTACAATTTCATTGCTCTAGAAGGGCGGGCATTTAAATAAACTCCGTCCAGCTGCCCCTACCGGAAATTAAATGGCCCGTCCGATAAAGGTTAAAGAATATAACTATAAGTAACTATAGTGCTGTCACTAATTCAGACACTGTGCATTTCACTACAGCACACACTAAGTCTTCTCAGTCTGCTCTATTTTCATCGATTGTCACCTGGTGACAGCTTTCAGTGCTGTAGCTTCATCAGGGTCCATGTTCACACCCTTACTGGTCAGCAGCTGTCTCACAGCTAACTAAACTGTAGACTTGTCCTGTTTATAACACCTCAGCATGGACTGCATGGAACACACATCTCCTAACAGTTCTTCTATTGTTGTGTAATGTGGATGTCACTCAGACTGCACAGAGAACATCATTCCCTAGCAACAGCCATTGTTTACAGTCAACAGGTCTACATGCTACAATACTTGCTTAATAATTGCAAATGCTGGCAGCAGGATTTGTAATGAGACAAACTACTTGATTTTAGCTGTTATAATGCTTATGTTATCTTTTCATGATACACGTGTGTTTACAACTTCATCAAAACCTCGAAAAAATGTCTTAATGTTGCCCCCTTTCATATGAAGTTTCTCGCAACTAGAGAGTGACCTGAGAGGATAGTTATGCTGGGTAGATCTAGTAACTCACATGGTTCTCTCTTTCATCCAGTTTTATATAATTGTATATTAGCATATTTTAATGACTACAGATATACAGAAGTGATACTTCTGCTCAAACAGGCCTGCTAATTTTGGAGACAGCTATTTTGGCTGTCTTGTTAGATGTGTACCAAATAAAAAATGTTTCAAACAAACATTATATAATTTAATGGGGCAGATATTTTTAAGATATGCACTTGAGATGGATGAAGTGAGTCAGTGTAGTGTATACTGTATTTACGCATGTATAGGCCGCACATTTTTTGCCAAAAATTCAAGAGGAAAACTGGGGTGCGGCTTATATTCGAAATCACACTTCATTTAAAAAAAAAATTATATTCATAATTAGTAATACAGGGTGTTCTACTCCTGAAATAATATTCCAAGATAATTATTTTTTCTATAGTTTCTGTCTGAAAATTGTGCTGCGGCCTATACATGCATAAATACGGTATGTGGTCAATGACTTGGATTTGATCCCCAGCAGATTAGGAATTTTTCTCTTTTACACCAACTCCACTCAGAGCATGATGTTGACCAGTCACCCATCTCTCATGCCAGGTGTAAGATATACAGAGCTATCTTTGCATCTCCTACTTGTCTTCATGTCGTTTAGGCAAAGGGAAAGTTTAACATTTTAATTCTATTATGGTACAATGAAGTGCTTTTGAAAAATGGTATGAATTTTTATTAAAATGGTAAGAGATCTGTATTATGCAATTTTTGATTCCTGTTTTTCTCAAGATTGGTTCTAGGAGTAGTATTTGGTAGTATAGTGCATTTCAGATCCAAGATTTTAGATTCTTGATCTCTATTACCCCCTTTGGGGGGGGGGGAACAGACATTTTCAAAGCTCTTTCTTACTGTCCCAGTCTTTGGTACATTCATCATCTTATCATCATATACAATGGAATGTGTGTTGAAAATTCAGTGGGAAGTCTTCATTTTTTATATAATCTTTTGTACTTTTACATTTCCTGTATTCCCTCTTAATCCCTTTTGTTTGTTATGTCAACATTCTTGTCCTTCTTCCTTCCTTCCTCTCCTGTGTATTAAAATAACTCATGTAAATGTCGTTCAGAACACACCTCGATAGGCCGCTTGCTTCAGTTCATCATATTTTTTGTATATGGTTCAAAACAGGGTGCACATTCTGTTAGATCAAGTTTTCATTTCACTTCCATGGATGTGACATGAGAATAACATACTGACAAAACAGAAAAGACTCCTGCATAGACTAGTTATATAATGAATAAGTAGCATGTAGATCACTGATAATTCTGTGTTTTCTAATTTGTATCCCTAGGTTGTTTAACTAGAAATGTTTGATATAACTGGGTGTAAACTATATTTTGCAGATGTTGAATCGAAGGTGTGTTGAGGCCGGAGTACTCACAGCTTTAGCACTCTCATGCAGGGTGAATCCCGTTTCCTTCTTTGATCGAAAACATTATTTCTACTCGGATCTCCCTGTAAGCATATATAATAACATCATTATTTTCATATGTTAAAGTGAGTCGACATTTATTTAATGCTTATCATTGCTATACATGAAATAAATGAATAACATAAAGGATATCCCTCTCTGAATGTTTCATATGCGAAATTGTTTGACATATTTGAATGAAATTTGGTATTGGAGATCTACACTAGAAGTTGTTTGGGAACTTTGCTGTGGTTTGTGCTGGTCAGATATAATCCCTACATTAGGCTTATTTGAATTTCAAAGCAGACTTTATTGACCTTGTAAAGACTGCCCATTGTATACTAAATTTTGTATAAAATATTACCTCAATAACTACAACTTTTATTTTAAGCATGTTTGAATGCAGTGAAATATAATAAAAATTAATTTCATGTCCTATGTAGTGAATAACTGCGCAACAGCGGATTTGTTACTGGAACCTAATGGAATGATCTGCTGGCATTCGCTTGTTTCCACATGAACACATTTCAAAAATTTCATGTCTCTAAATTGTTATATGCAAGAGACTTGGGTGTGAAGCTCTTATATAAGATTAAAAGAAAATCAAAATAATGTACCGAGGTGCACTCTTCACAAACTTAGTATAATCTCATAATCCCTGAAGCATGCAGTAATACTACACAGACCAACATCACCTCTTGCACATCTGTGAGGTGTTATTTTTCTTGTAAATGGGACAAAATATTGCCATCACTCTCATGTAGGGGCCAATGCTGGTTGCTGTTGATTTTCAGTAAGTTTATTTTTGTCATTGCATCACAGTTTATCAAGCATGTGTTTGCCATTCTGTCACTTGACTGAAAAACGTTGTGACATATATGGCATTTGGGAACAATTATTGTCTCATTGTCAGAAGCCACTTATCTTATT
>NW_019733333.1:84883-94761 GCF_002891405.2 Cryptotermes secundus
GTTTACTAATACTTCCCAGCACTGCCAGTGCTCTGTCCTCTTCCTGTGACTTGCAGTGCATTAACTTGTGATATACATCATTTTCTGGTTTACATTTGTTGCTCCCACACTGGTCACATGTGTGATAAAGTACACAATTTAGAGGCTCATAAAATATAGAAATTAGGCTGAAAACTATATTTTTAATCTGAAGAGAATTCAAAATCAAACACTGCCAGGTGGAGCAATTTTAATCCTTCCACTGTTCTTACAGATTGTGTGTTTTGTAGGCTGGTTATCAAATCACACAGCACAGAGTTCCTTTGGCACAAGAAGGAGTATTAGAGTTTCATGTGTTCACTCCTGGTTCCCATCATAAACCTTATAGTAAGAAATCTTGTATCAAGCAGCTTCAGTTGGAACAGGACAGTGGCAAGTCACTTCATGATGAAGAGGCTTGTAGGTATGTGAATGACTCTTCCCCTCTGTACGGGGTGATTCACGAAGTTTTACCCCCCACTTAGGGAGGGCATTCCTGAGGTAATTTGGAACAAAAAATGTTAATATACTAATGGTATCCAACTCATAATTAAAGAGATACAGTAATTTGAAAACTGGCGAAAAATCTTTTTTTCTTCTAATTTCAGTCAAAACAAATTATAAATACAATACAAACACTTTTTAAATCGTTAATGTTTTAGGAAAGAAGCATTCTAAAACCATTTTTTTTTTCAATTTCTTAATTTTGCATTGTGCAACATTTTTCATCGATTTTATGTTACAAAATTATCGGCATCCCATTCTGTAAACTTACCAGTGGTTACATATCACACTCTTCAATCAATCTGTTTCCTTTAAACTGTAGTGCTTTAGAAGACAACTGGATTTACATAAGATTTTCAAAAATTTCTCCCTGCACGTTAACACAATGCATCGGACGCGTATGAACCACGCTCATAGCATTTAGCAGTTCCACACGTTTGTTCCTTATTGTCATCACCGCGTCCAGAATACGTTCAAGTAACGCTTCACGTGTTTGTACCTTTACCTGGTACCTTTACCAGCCCCAAATGCAATAAAATGAACGGCCCGATTAGCTGATCATACAGAACACCACACCAGACATTGACACTGAATTGGTGTTGAAAATTCGATTCTGTCGTGGCACGGGGATTATTGTCTGCCCAAACATGTAAGTTGTGACTGTTGTTGACCCCGTCCCGTGTAAACTGTGCCTCATCGCAGAACATTATCAAGCGGTACAACTGCCGATTTCCATTTAACCAATTGCAGAACTGCAGACGAAGAGAACGGTCTCCTGGTTGTAGGTGTTGTACTTGCTGTAAATGATAAGGATGCATCCCGTTCTCGTGAAGAGTCCCCCACGCCATGGACTGAGAAACACCGAACCGCCGAGCTAGACGTCTTGTACTGGCACGCAGACTGCGCTCTACAGCATAGAGAATGTTTTCTTCTTCACACAATTCATGTTGAGGATTTCGTTCGTATTGTATACGAACGCTGGGGAGAGAACCAGTTTATCTTAATGTGTTGAATGTACTGCTAATGGATTTAGGATTCGGAATCTTGCGATTAGGATAACGCCGGTGATATTCGGCAGCAGCGGCTCTCGCATTTCCATCACATACACTCAAAACAAACACCATATCAGCGTATTCCTCAGTGGAAAATATGTACAGCATCTTAACTTCACAGTCACCAACACAACGTCCTATTTACGACTGGAACGCTCTGCCTACCTACGTGCAACATTCCAGCCGGTCTGCGTTATCTGCTGACACAGCTGACTGGAACGCATGGTCACCTAGTCGGGGGGGGATATCGGTGCATTCACAATGATGCATTTCGAAAATCCATTGTTACTCCATAACTATTGAAAATCGACCACATGTTTATAAGGAAATTTTGCAGGAAATAACCCCAGGAATATGTACCATAAGCTGGGGTAAAACTTCGTGAATCACCCTGTATCTTCTGAAGTCCTAATGGCAGCTAAATGCAGTGAAGTCTCCTTGGATGATCAGCTATGTTGTTGAAACAAAACTGAAGTTTAGAGGCTACCTAGATGCCACAGTATGAGGCTTGTATGCTGTATCACATCCTAGAAGAGAGTCGTTTTCATATTTACTACTATGAGAATTTCAAATCTCATATATCACATATAGTTTGTAATATAAACTTAACCCATCAGTGATGACTGTGCAGGAGGTATCACTTATTTCTTTCCTACTCAGAAACTGAGAAGAATCACTGAGTTTCCAAAAACTAATCAGGATCATAATAGTCAACCAATATTATATAACAAATATCACTTTCTTATAATGGTGTTGAATTGGTATTTAAATACTTGCTTTTAATAAGGACTGTGTATATCCCACTGGTGTCATTTCCAGGATGTTTATATACAGAAAATCAATAAATTCATTGATGCATTCATTACTTGGTTTACAAGACACCATCTTTGAAGCCTATCCTGAGCAAGATGCATCCAGGCCATATCCTCACATCCTTCTTGTTTCAGTTTGATTTTAATATTATCCTTCTGTATGTGCGTAGGTCTCCCAACTCGTATCAACCCTTTAAGTTCTGCAACTAAATTTTGGTATGCATTTCTTGAACATGCAGTGCTTTTTGTTGCACTCTTGTAATAGGCATTGTCTTGAAGACATGCAAACATGGATACCCACAGGGTAAACAATATTATCTGTACTTGACAATTTATTGCATGTATTTATCACACCATTCAATAAATAACATTCTTCCTTGAACACCTAATATGTGCAGTTAGCCAGTTCAAGTAGCAGCGGTGGAAAATTGTAGGCCAAACCTCGACTTATCTGAAAGATAATGTAAATATATTCTAAAACAATCATGTTATATGTATGTGAAACAACATTTCTAAAAACTTACAGACAATAGTTACAAAAGTCATAAACCAAAGTCTCCAGCCCCCCTTATTTGTGAAGATTAAAGGCATATACCTGATATTAATGTTACATATTGAAGCTGAGTTTGCTAAGTACAGAATATGGGCGTACTTTAACCTGTTGAAGTGAAAGTTACTTTTAAGTATACACATGTACCCATTTTATACTTACAGCCTTACCTGTCCACAACTTACAATATTTTTTATTCCTCTGCTTCCTGTGAACAGTAAAAATTGTTCACTATTTCTTGCTATATGGTTTTTCTCAGTGATCTAAATGATACTAAAATTGTTTACTCAGAGACTCAATCTGTATCTCTTACATTGTATTCAATGTATTAAAAAATAAGTAACCCCTCACCTGCATTTCTTCTGTTTTACTGCTTTGTTTATATCCCTTTATATATAAGAAAAATGTAACAGTGAGATAATGCTTACTGGTAGTTCGCTGCAAAGCCACATTATATGTCAGTTGCCAGTCTTACACATGAGCACTAACCGCAGTGTGTGATAATAGATAGCATGGCTAACATTCATTGTTTGGAATGTTATGAATAACACATTGATACATTACATATCTTAACTGCACTTATTGTGGTTAAATTAGGCTTATCAATGAGTAACATATTTATACTGGCTTACATATTAATTATGATTATTTGGACTTGTATAAATCCTTTGAAGCATATAATAGTGTGTTTGCTTTTGCCCAGCTTAATGCTACAGCTATGGGCATAAGCATTTGAGCATGGAAGTTAGAAAAACAATGAAAATAATTGTGCAGGCTAGGTATGTGTCTGTGTGCACAAACTTACAGTGTAGGAGGATGTGTAGTTTAATATACATGGTGTGTTCAAAAAATATCGAACCTTTGGTCGGCAGAAATACATTTATTGATTTGGAGGTACAAAACCCTAATCCCCTTCATAGTAGTCTCCTTGGTAATGCACACACTTCTCCCAGCGCTTCTGCCATTGTTGGAAACACTTCTGGAACGCGTCTTTTGGAATGGTGATCAGCCATGCAGTCGCATTACAAATGATGTCTTGTATTGACTCAAATCGGGTTCCTTTCAGCGGCATTTTCAGCTTGGGAAATAGCCAAAAGTCATAAGGAGCCATGTCGGGGGAGTAGGGAGCCTGACGAACCACAGGGATGTTGTGTTTGGCGACGAAAGTCTGAATCAGATGTGCAGAATGGGCGGGTGTGTTATCATGATGGAGCTGCCAAGTTTTTGCTGCCCACAGATCCGGTCGTTTGCACCGCACAGCATCACGAAGGCAACGAAGGACCTCCTGGTAGTATTCCTTTGTGATGGTTTGGCCTTGTGGTGCATACTCATGATGCACAACCCCACAGGAGTCGAAGAAAATGGCCAACATGACCTTGACATTGCTGTGGACCTGAAGTGCTTTTTTTTGGCCTCGGGGATGTCGGATGTTTCCACTGTGACGACTGCATCTTGGTTTCCGGGTCATACCAGAAACCCACAACTCATTGCCTGGTATCATGGTGTTCAGAAAATTGGGGTTACTGTTTGCATTGTCCAGCATGTCCTGTGTGATTTCCAGATGGCGTTGCTTCTGCTCCATTGTTAGCAGTTTTTGTACAAACTTCGCAGACACTCTCCTCATGCCCAAATCCTAGGTCAAAATTGAATGTACCGATCCAGTGCTTACCCCTATCTTGTTTGAAAGTTCTCAGACTGTGATACGATGGTCCTCCATGACCAAAGTCCGCACTTGCTCAATGACATTTTCATTTCGGCTTGTTGAGGGTCTGCCTGAACGCGGTTCGCTGTCCACTGATGTGCGGCCATCTTTGAAGCGGTTGTACCACTCCTTTATCCATGAGTTGCTCATGGCATCGTCCCCGAAAGCCTGTTTAATCTTGCAAATGGTTTCCACTTGGGTATCGCAAAGCTTTTGGCAAAATTTGATGCAATATCGCTGCTCATGTTGTTCCGTCATTTTACACCTTACTGGAATCCGACGAGCGCTCACTCATAGGCCGACTGCCAGCGACTGACGCTTTCTGCGGGCGGGAAAAAATTCACGACTGTGCATGAATGTCCCCTCCACATCTCCACCGAAGGAAGCCTCCCGCATTTCATTGGTTTATGTGGGAAAAAAGAAGGTTCGATACTTTTTGAACACACCACGTATGTTATATAAAAGACAAGTAAAGCAGATGATTTAAGATATTAAATATGTTTTAATAACAAAGGTAGATCTTTATAATACATAATGAAACAAATTAGTGTTCTTTAAACAGGAGTCTGGTTGATCTGAACCGTGCAGGAATACCGCTTATGGAGCTGGTATTTGAACCTGATCTTGAGGATGGAGAAGAGGCAGCAGCCTTGGTTAAAGAGCTGATGCTCATTCTGCAACGTTTGGGTACATGCTCATGTAAAATGGAAGGTAAGGAGGCAAGCCCAGCATGAAGGACATGGCTATAAAACAAATGCTGGTTTCCAGGCAGTTACAAGAGAAATTGTCATTCAGAAATTCATTTAGAAGACGAGAAATAATTACTCACTTTCCAGAAATGTACATAATATAAGGCATGCTAAAGGGAACTATAGAGGACTCCATGACACTTTCTCATGATACCATGAATGACACCCAGAGAAAAGGAAACATGTTCTTAGCGTGTTATAGTGGGATCTTTAGGAGTAAAGGTACAGAACATATGGACCTCATTTATATGTTACCCATAGATCTAGAAGAAATAAATAGGGTGACATGATGTAAATTATTATCAAAGGATGCTTTTACTCTATATAGTAACTTTGGAAATATGATAGTAGTAGTCTCTTACATGCTCTGTGGGTTCAAACTTTTTCACGTGCTTCAGATGGTGTTTGAATGTTTTTAGTAATTCATGTAATGTTTCATTCAGTCCAAGTAATCTCCATTAAATTATGAAACATGTATTAAAAGTCCAAGAGAATTGTGTATACATGTGTGTATGTGTACAGTTAATTACTCAATATTTATAATAATTAGGTAGTAAAGTTACAGTGTAATAATGCCTGTACATTTTGTTAACATTGACATGTTCGATAAATGAAATGATTGCCACTTGTTCCACTTTTATTTCCATAGTATGAAAAGTCATTTTGTAACTTAAGTGTTGGCCAAATGTGTTACATAAAAGTTACGGGTATTTTATATACTTCAGTATTTATCACAGACACCCATATAGAAGACAAGGATCTCTTTCTTCTGTTCTTTCATCTAATAGCCGAGGACTGTCTTACATTCATGCACTTAGCAAATATTCTTCAGAGGTCACTGTTTTATAATTGCCAACATTGTAAAACAATAGCATTTCCTTTTAGAGGGAGCTTTAAGAGTGGATGCCAATGTGTCAGTTCATCATGAAGGAGAACCATTAGGTGTACGGACTGAAGTGAAAAATATTGGAAGTGTAAGGGCAGTAGGACATGCCATCCAATATGAAATTCACCGCCAAGTTAAGGTACTTGAAGCAGGAGGAGTAATTATTAATGAAACACGTGCATGGGATGCTGACAGTAAGCAGACTGTTCCTATGCGAGACAAGGAAGAGAAACAGGTAACAGTTCTAGGAATACACTCATGTGTTATCCTGAATAACATTAATTTCTTCCTTCAAGTCTATATATATATATATATATATATACACATATACATGGATGTTGGAGTATTATAATTGATATAAAAGATATTATAACACAGTACAAAAAGTAAGCTGTGGAATTTAAATGTGCATTGTAATATAGGACGGATAGAATCACATGAGTACAAAGCAATGAACCGCAAGCATATGGAAGGAGAATAAGGAATAAGATACATACATAAAGAAAGCCCGCATCTCTTGAGATGTAAGAAATTTGTTATATACAAAGGGCGTTCCGTCTATAATGCCTCCTATTTTTTTTGTGTTAATATGTAACGTCTGAGCTGGATGTTGGTGGTGCTGTAGTTGTGGGGTTCTCTTGTCGTCGATGTGAGTGTCTTGTCATTACTCCGATGACAACCCACTTCTTCGGAACAGTTTGTTGGCCCTGAAAAGGACCGTGGCTGCTGAGATGATTGACCGGTGAGGTAGCGCGGCGCGCGCCGGTAAGGAGAAAGGCTAGTGAAAGGCGAGTGGCCTGGCCGCAGTGCGGCCGTGGCTGGAGGTTGCTTGATTGCCGTGCGGCAAATGGCGGAGGTTGCTGCTGGTGAAAAGGCTAGTCGTTGAGCGCGGTCGTAGGAGCCATGAGGCAGTGGCTACGGCAGAAGCCCAGTGGGTCGGACCGTAACANGATGATGAACTGAACTGAACTGAACTGAATATCTCGGCTCTGGAGTCACTCCTTTTTATACGCTGGTCGGTGGGGCGGAGCCAAACTCGAAAGTGAGGAGGAAGAATTGATTGGCTAGCGCGCGTAATGGTGTAGACGCGGGCTAGCGCCGAGCGTAGTATAAATGCGATCGTTTGAAGCAATCTGATTGGTTAGCGCGCGTGATGGTGAAAAGTGATGTGAAGAGCGAGCGTTGCAGAAATGCGTGATAATGTGGGATGTTCCCACATCACTCCCCCCCTTGCGAGAAGTGATGTTGCTGCTTGCGAAGAGTATGCTGTGTCTATGCTGGGCCGTGATGATCCAACGTAGGAGTCGTTACTGATGTTCACCACACGCGCTTCCAATCACGTCGGGGTCACCAATGTGGGGCTCTCTTAACGATGTGGCTAGCTCATAGACTGATGATGAACTGAACTGAACTGAACTGAATATCTCGGCTCTGGAGTCGCTCCTTTTTATACGCTGGTCGGTGGGGCGGAGCCAAACTCGAAAGTGAGAGGAAGAATTGATTGGCTAGCCCGCGTCTACGTAGTATAAATGCGATCGTTTGAAGCAATCTGATTGGTTAGCGCGCGTGATGGTGAAAAGTGATGTGAAGAGCGAGCGTTGCAGAAATGCGTGATAATGTGGGATGTTCCCACAAAGTAAAGGTTGAACCTTCCTGCCAATGTACTGTTAGTCTGGTTGTCATGCGACAGATAGGCAGCTATGGGTTATCTTAAAACTCCCACATAGAGTATCAGTATGTGAGTATTACCACTTCAGACATTCTCTTGGTTTGGCAGTAGAAAGAAATGTCGGACTTGGTGATTCACATGTGATGGAAGTTGTACTGTTTTCAAATATTTGAAATCAGAACCCCTAGCTATAATAATCTAATAACTCAAACAGTAAACAACTGGATAAATTGTGTAATTGTAATAGTAGTGGTAATGGAAATCTATAGTTACAACTTTGGAAAAATAGGCCTATATATATATAAATAATTTAATCTTGTCAATTTTAACTACTGGTATATAGTTTTTTATTACATAGTAGATAAAGAGAATATGTATTTGAATCAACTAGGATTACCGTTACATGCCAGAACCAAATCTTCCACCACTGCGGGTTCTGCTGAATGACCAACCAGCTGTACCAAACACTTACAGAGATCATATAAATGTTCAGTGCCTTAGAAGAAAATTGCCAGAATTGCCAAGTGAAACGAGGGCAAAGTTAACAAACAAATATGGAATATCACCAGAATCTGCAGCCATATTAGTTGTGAGTATTAGAAAACATATGTCAAATTAATCTCTTCTGTAGATTATTATATTACCAACTCAAACTTTTAGAATTTAATTCATGTAGAGTTATTGTATAAGTAAATATTTCAGATTTATAAATGGCCATCACTTTCTTATAACATGTTATATAAGGGGCAGTCAAGTGAAAATGGGTCACCATGCATAACTCACATGGCATGCATGTTCGTAACACTGGAATTTGCTTACGGTACGAACATCTGGTGGGGATTCAGGAAAGCACAGTGACAACGTGCCCTTGCACACTAGTCGTTTGTTATTGTGCTGGAAATAAGGTTAGCGCTACGTGTGGTCGTCCAACATCAGTAATGGAGACTGGTAAAGAATAACAGCGAAGTGTAGTGCGCTTTTTGACTGCTGAAGGAGTAGGAGGAAGAGAAATTCATCACGCATGTCTGTTGTTTACGGTGAACACAGCATGTCATGTTCGCGTGTGTTGGTGTGGCATAAGAGATTCCGAGAGGGACGTATGTCACTGCAAGATGATACTCACCCAGGACAGGCTCATCGTGTCGTCACTCCTGATATTATTGCTGCATTGGATGGTCATATCTGGGCAAACCGACGGATCACTGTGGAATAAGTCATGGTTCCGTACATGCCCTTGTGACAAAACACCTGCTGTACTGCAAAATCTGCATGCAGTGGGTTCCACAACAACTCATGGAGGAACAGAAGACTCAGAGAATGGCTGCATCACTGGGTCACTTGCAACGATACCATGAGGAAGAGTAAGCTTTTCTGTCCCGTATTGCCACTGGGGACGAAACTTGGTGCCACTATTTTGAACCCAAGAGCAAATGACAGAGCCAACAGTGGAAGCACGTGACTTCTCCCCCACCAAAGAAATCCAAAGCTGTACACACAAGTTCCAGTAAAGTGATGATGACGTTCTTCTTCTACTGCCAGGGCCCTCTGCTTGTCAAATTTCTCAAGCATGGGACCACAATCAGTGCATGGCGCTATGAAGACATTTTGCAGAAACTGAGATGTGCCCTAAAGTCAAAACGCCATGGAATGCTATCGAACGGCATTATCCTTCTTCATGATAATGCGCACCCCACACTGCCAACTCTGTGAGGAATACACTACAGAGATTTGGTTGGGAAGTGCTTCAACATCCCCCCTACAGCCCAGATCTCTCATGTGATTTTCACATCTTTGGAGACCTGAAGAGAGACATTTGTGGACATCGGTTTGTATCGGACGAAGATGTGTGTAGCTGGGTAAAGATGTGGTTCCGTAGAGAGCCCACAAGCTTTTTCAAGGATGTGATAGATCGTCTTATCTCCCAGTGGGATAAAAG